>NC_091672.1:11790075-12093106 GCF_042453785.1 Malus domestica
GGAAGTTCAAATAAAAACATGATTTGTTTGTGTGCTGCTAGCTGCTTTCTCTCTTATGCTTCAGGCAACTACCAAAATTACCAAAATTAAATGTTTCTTCTGTACTGGGCGAAATTGTGGATTGCAACCGGTGGAATAATGCAGAGTGTGTGTGTGCAAAAGTCTAAAGCTGCTACATGTGTTTTAATGGATGTAAAAACTTTGAACACCTTCATTTATTTTGCATGGATTGCATGTAAAGACTAACATCTTTGTTTGTTTTTAAACAGTAGTTTTTTAATATGACTTTTGCATGGATAGCATTCAATGCTATGTTTAGAAAGTCTTTGTAAAATCTCTGTAAGAGAGATGTCTATGTATATTTGAAGAATTTCATTCCATCTACAAGGAATCAGTATGTAAACTTTAATATATTAAAGTATTTGTTGTCACCGATGCTTGTTGCTTCCTCTCTCTCTTTCTTTTGTCAAATTTTATTGAGAGTGTAAGTGAGAGGTGTGATAGAGTTAGAAAACTTATCACCCACATACTTTAGTATTGAGTTAGTAAACTTTGAATACCAACAGTTTGTATCAGAGCTAGAATACCATTCTGGCAGGTGCAACAGCTATGGCGTCCAACTTAATGCAGCTTCAGGTTCCTACATTGAAGAAAGAAAATTTTGAAAGATTGTGCATCCAGTTTAAAGCTTTGTTTGGATCACAGGAGCTATGGGAAGTTGTCAGTATCGAGTATGTTGAACCCATTGCTGAGCAAGAAGCCACATACACTGTAGATCAAAAGAACACTCTCAAGGACTTGCGAAAAAATGACAAGAAGACGCTGTATCTTCTATATCAAGGATTAGAAGATTCAACGTTCAAAAAGGTTACAGAAGCAACAACCAACAAACAAGTTTGGGACACTTTGAGCACAATTTACAAAGGAGTAAATCAAGTAAAAAGAGTTTGGCTTCAATCATTAAGAGCAGATTTTGAGGCTGCTCATATGAAAGAAGGAGAAAACATTTCAAACTACTACTTTCGACTACTTGTAATTGTGAATCAGATGAAAAGGATTGGCGAGAAGCTTGACGATGTTTGTGTCATGGAGAAAATTCTTCGGTCTCTCACATCCAACTTTGAGCATGTGGTGACTACCATTGAGGAATCCAAGAATTTAGAGACGATGAGTGCAGAGGAATTGCTAGGATCCTTCCTAGTTCACGAGCAACGCATTCAGAAGAATGCAAGCCCCACAACGCTAGAGCAAGCTTTGGAGTCAACGTTGAATATTGACAAACCAAATGGAGGTCATGGGCAGTGGAACTCACATTATGGGAGTTCATCCAACCGTAGCCGAGGACGAGACCGAGGAAAAGGTTGAGCCTATGCATAAAATCGAGGTCAGTCTCAAGACTGGAGATCTACTTGAGGAAATACGCATATCTAGTGTCACAATTGCAAGCAATATGGACATTATGCCAATGAATGTTCATATAAAAATGGTGAGCATGTCAACATGGTAGAATCAAGTGGAAATGCTGATGAGGAACTTACAGTCTTACTAGCACACCATGATTCCAGCAACTAACAAGATGTTTGGTATTTGGACTCTGGTGCAAGCAACCACATGTGTGGAAGGGAGTTTTTTGCCAAACTCAAAGATAGGGCCTATGAATCTATGAGTCTTGGTGACTCCTTAAAGCTACCAGTTAAAGGCAAAGGGAAGATCAAGATCATCCAAAAGGATGGTAGAGAAGAATACATCTCCGATACCTACTATATACAAGTTATGAAGAGCAACATTCTAAGCATTAGTCAACTGCTCTAAAAAGGGTACATTATACATATGGAGAATATGCTTCTCACTCTTAGGAATGCAAGTAGAAAGCTTATTACACTTGTTCAAATGTCAAAGAACCGAATGTTTCAGTTGAATTTGAACACAAAGATTGGAAGGTGCAACATCGGTGTAATGGAAGATGAGTCATAGAAATGGCATCTTCGGTTTGGCCATCTTCATTTCAATGGGCTAAAGTTGTTGTCAAGTGGAGGAATGGTTCGTGTTCTACCCCAGATTGAAGCCACACAACAAGTATGTGAAGGTTGTGTGCTAGGCAAGCAAGCACGACTCTCATTCCATGTTAGTGATGCATGGAGAGCAAGGCACCACTGCAGTTAGTGCACACAGATATATGTGGTCCATTGGATCCCATGTCTTATGGAGGTATTAGGTATTTTATTACTTTCATTGATGATTTTAGTAGGAAGACTTGGGTTTATTTTCTCAAGGAGAAGTCGGCTACCTTAAGAGTTTTCAAAGAGTTCAAGGCACTCACAGAGGTTGAGAGTAACTAAGAGCTTGTCGCTGTGAGATTAGATGGAGGTGGAGAGTACACCTCCAATGTTTTCTAAGCATATTGCAAAGAGCAAGGATCAACTAACTGTTGCCTATATCCCATAACAAAATGGGATAGCCGAAAGAAAGAATCGAACCATCCTTGGCATGACAAGGTCCATGCTTAAAGAGAAGAATTTGCCAAAAAGAATTGTAGGCATAAGTTGTAGCTTGTTTGATTTATTTGTTGAATCGATGTCTAACAAAGAGCGTCAAGAGGATGACACCACAAGAGGCTTTGAGTTAATATAAGCCGAATGTTGCACACCTAAGAGTTTTTGGGTGTGTTACATATGCTCAGGTTCCAGAAGCCAAAAGGAGGAAGCTTGACGATCGAGGTGAGAAGTGTGTGTTTGTGGGCTATAGTGAAAAGCCTAAGGCATACAAGCTCTACAACCCACTAACTGGCAAACTAGTGGTTAGTAAAGATGTCATCTTCAGTGAGGAAGAGGCATGGAAGTGGAACAACAAAGAAGTCAGTGAAAAGATGATTGTTTCCACTGATTTTGAAGAACTAGAAGTTGTACCACCTGTTGAGCAACAACTTGCTCAATCAATCACAACAACTTCATTGCATAGAACTGTAAAGAGTGGTCCTACATCCAGTGAAGAAAGAAGCTCCTTAACTCCAGTAAGGTTAAAAAGTCTCACCAAGATATATAGACAAGAAGAAGAAAAAGAAGAAACTAACATTTTCTGCTTGTATGCAAACCACATGCCTCTCTCATTCAATGAAGCTGTGGAAGAAGATCGTTGGAGATTAGCCATGCAGGAAGAAATCCATGCCATCGAGAAGAATGACAGTTAGGAGTTGATAAAGCTCCCACTAAATCAGAAGGCTATTGGTGTCACATGGGTGTACAAGATCAAACGCTCTGCAGATGGGAGTGTGGATCGGTACAAATCAAGGCTTGTAATGAAGGGCTACTAACAGAAGTATGAAGTGGACTATGATGAAGTTTATGCTCCAGTTGCAAGATTTGACACGGTAAGATGACTAATCTCTTTTACCGCTCATCATAAATGGAAAATTTATCAACTAGATGTCAAGTCATCCTCCCTTAATGGAGTTCTTAAGGAAGAAGTGTACGTGGAACAACTAGAAGGCTTCCAAGTACAAGGAGAAGAAGAAAAGGTGTATCATTTGAAAAAGGCTTTGTATGACCTCAAGCAAGCACCACGAGCTTGGAACTCAAGGATTGATAACTACCTTCACCAAAATGGATTTCAGAAATGTCCATACGAGTATTCAGTTTACATGAAGAATGGTACAAAAAGGGAGTTCTTAATTCTTTGTCTCTATGTAGATGACTTGTTGTTTACAGGAAACAATGAAGCAAGGTTCTGTGAGTACTCAAACAATCCATGTTCAATGAATTCGAGATGATTGACAATGGATTAATGTCATACTCTCTTGGCATAGAGGTGAAGCAAGAAAGTGATGGTATCTACAGCTTTCATCAAAAGTACATGAGAGACGTATTAAAGAAGTTCAATATGGATAAGTGCAATGCTGTCAACACTCCAATTGCAACTGGATTGAAGTTGTCCAAGGAAGGAGAAGGTGAGTTTGTAAACTCAACCATGTACAAAAGCCTCGTTGGAAGCCTAAGGTACCTTACAATCACAAGACCAGATATAGTTTATGGTGTTGGACTAGTGAGTTGGTATATGGAAACACCAAGGGAGTCTCATTGGCTGGTTGCCAAGAGAATTTTGAGGTACATAAGAGGTGCTCTAAACTATGGTCAGTTTTTAAATTTGGTGAAGATGCAAAATTATTTAGTTATTCAGATAGTGGTTGGGGAAGTGACCAAGATGGAAAGAAAAGCATAACCGGCTATGTGTTTTTTCTAGGATCAACAACTTTTTCATGGACTTCAAGGAAGCAATCAATTGTTGCTTTGTCATCGTGTCAAGCTGAGTGCATTGTTGCAGCCTTAAATGTGTGTGAGGCAATTTAGTTAAGAAATCTGTTGAAGTCATTATGTCATCCACAAGTGAAATTGACTGTGATTCATGTGGATAATAAATTAGCAATCAAGCTTACAAAGAATCCTGCTCAACTTGGAATGAGAAAGCACATTGATACCAAGTTCCATTTTCTAAGGGACCATGCGAGGCAAAAGACAATCGAATTTGTGTATTCCCACACGAAGGAACAAGTGGCTGACATCTTCACTAAGCCACTGTCAGTTGGTTCATTTTGGCCGTTGCATGAAATGCTAGCTGATGGAAGTGTCAGTTGATTTAAGGGGGAGTGTTGGAAGTTCAAATAAAAACATGATTTCAATGTTTGTGTACCGCTAGCTGCTTTTTTTCTCATGCTTCCTGCAACTACCAAAACTAAATGCTTCTTCTGTACTGGGCAAAATTGTGGATTACAACCGGTGGAATAATGTGTGTGCAAAAGTTTAAAGCTGCTACATGTATTTTAAAGGATGTAAAAACTTTGAACACCTTCATTTATTTTGCATGTGTTAGTCTTTGTTTGTTTTTAAACAATACTTGTTGAATATGACTTTTGCATGGATAACATTCAATGCTATGTTTAGAAAGTCTATGTAAAATCTCTATAAGAGAGATGCCTATGTATGTGTGAAGAATTTCATTCCATCTACAAGGAACCAGTTTGTAAACTTTAATATATCAAAGTGGTTGTTGTCACTGATGCTTACTGCTTCCTCCCTCTCTTTCTTTTGTCCAATTTTATTGAGAGTGCAAGTGAGAGGCGTGATAAAGTTAGAAAACTTATCACCCACATATTTTGGTATTGAGTTAATAAACTTTGAATACCAACAAAATAAATGATGTGTTGCTATTTTCGTAAATAAGTTGAACTTTAGTGTCACGGACAACTATTTTTTATTTCTTTAATTCAAAATGTTACTTAATCTTAAATTTTTTTTTTCTGAACTTCAACTTATTTACGAAAATGCTACTGCACTCAAACTTTGATTTATTTACGAAAATGTCACTCATGTTATAGATATTATATTAAAGTGTGATTGTGTAAATCCTTGATAGATTTGGTTACTAGTTATTCTTTCCCTACTAGGATTGTATTTACTTGGGGGATAAGTAATTCCCCTCCTCTTTACTACTAAAAATAAAGGTGTTGTGTAGGGAGAATAACACAACTTATACACACAGAGAAATCCCTACTCTTTCTCCACTTTCTCTTGCCGCACCCCTCTATTCCTTGTCAGCTAATATAGCCCATAACACTTTCTCAGCAAGCTCAACCATTGCACTAAGGAATTTGATATGGAATTTTCTGATACAAACCAGTTCATCAATATCATCACGTAATCAGGTTCTTCTAAAACAACAATTTTTATCTCAATATTTTTTCAGCCCTGATAGCATGAACATTCACCATAATGCATGACCCTACTTTACGTTTGTGAATTGTAGATTCTACATCAATTGTCTATGCATTATATTCATAATTGTTCAACCATGATAGCATGAATGACACCCACACCGCCAAGCCCTGAGACGCCAACAGCCTACATAGCTGAGCTGATCCGCAAACCCAAGCCAGAGCACATATGCTACCTTGGAACCCAGAATCCTCAATGTCGTCCACCCCCAAAATCCGACGCCATCAATGGCGTCATTATTGCCAAAATCGATGCATGCATGACCTGCATCCATGCCCAAGCACCACGATTGGCATCCTCAACAACCAGAAGTCATCCTCGTCATGATCTTGGTCGAGATTCATACGAATCGCACTCGATTTCGAAAACCCAAATTCAAATCTGAGAGTTTTTTTTGTTCATGGACATCGAGATTCCACTCTCCATTAAAAAAGGTTCGACGATGAACCCACCGTTTGCCCTGAGGTTTCCTGACCAATACACGGTTGCCAGAGGTGGTGGTGTCGGTCATTTCTTCCTTTTGGGACTGGACTTGTTTTAGCTTGCAGCAAGTGAATTTTTTTTTTCGTTTTGGGCATGCCAACTGCTCTTCCTATCTTGACCCATATGCGACACTAGCCCACATGGGTTGTGGTGTCCCTTGCATCGCACTGTACCTAATCCCAGCCTACATGACTAGTGCATCCAGGGCATGCAAAGCATAGAATCACCGCCTAAGATTAGGCCTGACCTCTGCCAACTCGGCCCGTGTTCCAACCCAACCCAGTTTTGGGCATGGGTCTCACAAAAATTTGTTTTTTTAGCCCATTATGGTTTTGGTCCAATTTTGGACCACCGATATTTATCGCCTAATTTTTTTGGGCAATATTGGGTTTATAATTTTTCTCTATTTTTTAAAATTTGGTCCGAAGTCCAATAAATTAATTCAATTACTATTGTAGACCCTGAAGACCTACATGCATATATCTATTGCATATTTTTCTGTATATATTTGTATTTGGTTGCAGGAACCCATGAACCTGAAGTTCATAAACTTTTTTATCTAAAGTTTTCGAATAATATGCCTAGAAAGCTCGCGGTTTTCTTAAAACATTACACCCATGAAAACTTGACATTTTTCATGTAACTTTAAACTAATAAATGTCTAATATAACCCGAATGTTCTACTTCTATGTGAATGGATTGATAAATTTTGTCTCCATTACACTAACCACAATCTTGTCCATTTACTTTGTGACAGGGATATGTCAAATTTGAACAAACTCGACTTTACTTCTTTGGAGGGCTTCGAAAAAAAACTATCCCAAGTGGGACCAAGATGTGAAGCTTCACCTCACCGCTAAGAGCCTTAGAGCAACCATTGAAGCTTAGATGGATAACCCAATTGATGAAGCTAAGAAATTCACTGCCATGATCTTCACTTGAAAACACATTCATGATGCACTGCAAACCGAGTACCTCATTGTGGGAGATCCACTAGTTTTATTGTTCATTTTTGCGGATCGTTTCGATCACCAAAGAGACATCTTCTTGCCTAAAGCAAGACACAGTTGGCTACATTTGCGCTTCCAAAATTTTAAGTCTGTGAATGAATACAGTACTGAAGTTTTTTTTAAATCGATCACTTCTTAAGTTCTGTAATAAGGACTTGACTGAAGAAGATCTCATGAAGAAGACCTATTCGACCTTATATGTGACCAATATTGTCGTACAACAACAATATAGGGCTCAAACATTCACTAAGTTTTCAGATTTGTCTCTGTTTTACTTATTTCTCAAAACCAGAATTAGATGTTGATGAAGAATCATCGACACCCAAACTGCCATTCTAGGCAGCGTGGCTAGAAGCTGTCCCACCAAGGTCAACAGAGCCAAGGCTCACCCACTTAAAGGAGGAAATTAAACCCTAAAGTGTTCTAACCTCGTTCCCAATGCCTTAAACATGCATATGATGTGGTTTGAATGACCATTGGTCCCATGTTTGCCGAGATCCTTGAAGGATTATTTTGTGAAAACATGTTCATTTGAATAACATCTATAGCATGCATTTAACAATTAAAAGGTGGAATCATGCTTGCATGCATTCAAAAACAAAACATTACCCATGAAATTCAAAGCCTAGTAGATTGGTGAACCATGAATCAACTCAAAACAAAGTGAGTTGAAATTTATACCTTTGTAGATTCCTCTTTGCATAAGCAAAGGCTAATCACCCAAAGAGAGGGCCTTCATTCCTTGCATCTAAAATCTATGGATTTGGATGGATGAAAAGGTTTCTCCAAGTTCCCAAAATTGAGAACCTCTAAGTCTCCACACCAAGGAGAGATTGGAGAAGGAATGAGTGACCTTGGAGTAGTGGGATTGCTAGATCCACCCTCCAAGGGGGGCTGGCCTCCTAGAGAGAAAAAGGAGAGACATGTTCTCACCAATTTTCTCCAAAAGAACCCTTTATGAATTTTAGGCTATAAAGTTCTTTATATAGTCACTTCTATAAATGACCTAAAGAACCAAAAAACCCTATTTCAACACATATGGCCGGCCACATTAGGGATTTGGGCTTTTGGGCCTTTGTGAATCTTTATTCATTAAATTGTCATACAACTTAAGTCAATGGGCTTGACGTTCGAAGCCCATTGGGCCTTAAGGTCCAAAACTATCCCGAGGTCTTTAACGAACTTATTCGTTTGATTAATTAACATATTAATTAATCCTTGCCATAAATAATTAAACCTTTTAATTATTCTTACTCATCTCCATTGTTTCTTCAATCTCCACCTTACACGGTGTACGATCCATTAGGTTCTTTTTAGCGAGGCAGTGGGCGATTAAAACTCTTTCAAATCGATTGTGAATTGAAACTTACTTTCAATTCTCCCTTTAGTGATTATACACGTTTAGGGCTTCCACAAACCATGAGTGACACCTAGCAGCATATCATGGTTACCCAAGCTAATCAAAAAAGGTGGAGAACCTATTCAGTTTAGGATTACAAATGCAATACGGTCTTTCTCTAATACAATACTCTTGACCACATTGTTTGGTTTGATAGTTTATTCATGTCTACTATCCAATGTGATTCGTGTGCTTATATGATTACCTTGAATGTGATTTGGAAAGCCTTCCTAAATCTCATTCATACTTTGGCCAAAGATTCTTAATCATATCATAGAGTATTCTCCCTCAAACGGTTTGAAGGTTAGAGATCCCTTGTTGCGCATTCACTTGCCTCCATGGCTAAGTAGCTTAACCCAAACGATGCCGTGGACACCCGCGGATGGGGTGACTTTGACATAATCAAAGATCAAGGACTTAACCACAAGACAATTGTGATGCCTCAGGTCAAATGACTACTTTGCATTATCCCAACCATGAGTTCTCATGTGACATGAATATGAGAACTCTTCATTGATCGTGTTCAGTGAACTCATTCTCTATTGAGTACCTACGTACTTGTCTTGATGTCACACACACCAATGACTCGAGACTAGTCACTCTCCCTGAGAGAAGACATAGCACGTATTGATCTTAACGGACTGTCAATGCCCAATTGGCAATCCTATGATCAGGAACGTTTAGGATGTGTCTACGAAAGAATGGTCTCATGAATCTAACTTCTTTAGATCGTATTCTCCCAATCACATATTCCTTGGACTTATCATTTAAGCATATAACATTTATATGAGACGGCTTAAAACAATAATCTATGCCCTTGATATTAAACTAGATTAGTTTAACATGTGAAATGTCCGTAAAGTATCATCATATGATTGGTTTTAGGGCACATTTCCAACAATCCTCCCACGGTCGTAGCTGAGTATTATTCTCGTCGTAAGAAGTTTGAATCAAATTGTGTTCAAGTGGATGAACTGGAGGATACAAAAGTGGAGTTGTCTAACTTTCAGGATGTAACTGCCCCAATGGAAGACTAGATTCTTAGACATGGGCACACATACTAGTCGAATTTACCCCATGGGCCAAATTCCTTATGTTGGCCGAATCCCCTATGTCTTTTTGTTTAAGTTTTGAACAATTTCCTTTATATTGGGATAATTTGCTAGTGTTAATTTTAATTTTTAATATTAATTTTTATGAATTATTTTCTCAAATAATTTATTGAATGGAATTTATGTTTTCGAACCTTTTATGCATGTGACCAATTCAATTAATTTATTTCTAGGTATGACTAGTGGGGAAGCTAGTTGTTTAGCATATAATGCAACCACACATAACATTTTGCGTGAATAAGAATGCACCTCTGACAATCCTCTCAGGTCCATCTAACTTGATCAAAAGATATAAATAGACTCGTATAGTGTTATCTAATGGCACTGAATTAACCATTAAAGAGGCATTTTATTCTCTTTGTTCCGAAAGAGCATTGTTGGGCTTTAAAGACATTCGAGATAATAACTATCACATTGAAACCTCTATAGAAAATGGAGTTGGATATATGTGCATCACTTTCTAAGAATATGGCCAGAAGCGTATTCTAGAGAATATGGAGCGTCTCCAGAGTGGCATGTATACTACAACCATACACTCCATAGAAAACCACTATGTGGCCGACCCTGCCTTAGCAATTGTACACAAAGGTTTGCTTTAACATGACCATTTGGGACATCCTGGACACATTGTGATGTGCCATATCCTCAAATCTTCACACTGGTATCCCTTAACCAAAAGATTAGGTGAGTTCTAGAAGAAGTTGCATGACAAACCTGCTCCATGGGAAAGCTCATTATTTGACCTTCTTATGATAAGATCTGTTCAGATCCTCCCACTTTTCTACAGAGGATTCAGGGGGATATTTGTGACCTATTCAACCACCATATGGACCATTTAGATACTTAATGGTATCGGTTGATGCTTTTACATGTTAATCACATGTGTATTTGTTGTCCACAAGAAATGATGCCTTCTCCAAACTCATTTCCATCCTAAAGTGGATAAAGAAAGATTTTGGAATCCAAAGTTCCATATCTTCGTGTGATAGGAGCTTTATTGTACTTAGCTTAGTGCATTAAACCCGACATTTTCTTCGTTGTCAATCTTTTGGCAAGATACAACAATGTGCCCACACTCAGATAGTGGACAGCTGCTAAAGACATCTTTCGATTCTCGAGTCAATTCCCGCCTTGTTTTATCACTATGAATGCCCAAGAGGTGCTGCAGTTCCCCTCAATTCACAAATCGATTCCCATCTTGTTGGTTATGCTGATGCAGGGTACTTATTTGACCCGCAGACGGCATGCTCTTAAACGGGTTATGTCTTTACCGTTGGAGGCATCGCAATATCTTGGTGGTCAACCAAACAGACTTAGTTGCTACTTCTTTGAACCATGTTGAGATACTCACCCTACATGAAACTACTCAGGAATGCTTCTGGCTAAGAGCAGTTGTGTGATATAATCGAAACATCTGCGAACTTTCTTCCATCGTTGACGTCCCTACAACAATCTATAAAGATAACGTATCATGTATCAAACATCTCAAGAAGGGATATGATAATTGCTCAAAAGTGCATGTCTAATGCATTTTGATTATACCCATTACATGTTTTTCTCTAGTCATTTATCAAATTTGTGCTTTATTATGTATAACTGGTCAAATAGGTTTTATATCTAATTTGTTTTAATTTTGACTTATGTTATATTTATTTTAATGTGCAAGACTATGAGAATGATGCAAGGCAATTAAAGGATGAGGCAGAAGACAATAAATTGGTGATTAACTCTATGTCGGTTACGAAAAAGGAAATGAAGAAAGGAGAAAGCAAAGAAGAAGAAAAGAAATGGCAACCATTACCATTTCAATATGGCATTAAGGCTTATCATTGATCATTATTCAAGGATTTAAAACAAAGGTTGGATGCGGCTGCAGCACAACCATTCCCATTTTTATGTTCTCCATTAGTTCTGCTCTTTCATAATTTTAAGAGTTTCTTATTTTTCTATTTTCTTATATGGAGAACTAATCTCTCTATCTAAGGCTAGAAGGAAAACCTTCAACTACTGGGTGATTTTATTAGTTTGATTCGAATTGTGGTATCAACAATAAACTCTTATTATTGGTTTGTTCAAATTAATATCTAGTTTTTCTCTATTTGTCGATTGATGAATGTTAGTTAATCTTCATAGTTTCAATCATGTTTTTCCTATAGTTCAGTTTCATCATTCATATTTTTGTGAATTGAGATAAATTAGTAGATATCTAGTAATTTTGACAGAAGTATTTCTTAATAGTTTGTGCTTGAGGTACAGGTTATGCTTGGAATTCTTCCTATAAGGAATTCAACTGAGTTTATTGGGAACAACCATAGCTAGAATTTGTATATTTTTGTGTGTGTTTTATATACAATTATAATTGACATATCATCCAATCGGGTGCACTGTATGTTGCATCTTGATTGAGTTATAAAAAGAATCAAATTAATGAAATTACATATGTATGTTGAAGGTGGAACTCTAATGTCTTAGTGCTCTTATATGATTGAATTTTCTTTTTAAAAATTACATCTTATTCAATATTGTTCATTGTTTTAGTTTTGACAAATTCTGCATTCTTTTTCAACGCTCTCTGTGGAATACAACACTGGGACTTCGAGTTTATACCGCTATGTGAGCTCCATTCGTACTGTGCCTTAATGGTGTTGGTGATCATCTCCTGCAATTGTTAGATAGAAAGAGATCCCATGAGTGCCGCTACTTGGTCTGGCTCCGGCTTCTCTTCAACCTCTTCCACCGGAGGCTCTTCTTCTTCGTCGGCTCCTCTTTTTTGTGGATTAGCCTTTGGGTCAGCATTCTCGTCATGCTAGATCTCCAGTTAATTGACGAGTGCAGCGATTTGCAAATCTTTCTCCTATGTGGTCCTTGTAAGCCTTGCAATTGCTTCACTCATTTGAGCCAGTTGTTTTTCAATAGAGGTAACGTCGATGGTCATGACTTATGCAACCAATAGAAATGATTTTCCTTCAGACATCCAGCGAGGTCATGTTGATGACTGGCTCGCACTTTTGATGCTCCCTTTACTCTTTTAGCAGCACCAACTTTGAAACGGTGTGTTGATGAGTGGTTGTGGCACCGTTGGATTTTCCGTTTGCGGCGAAAGTGCTCAGGCTCCTTCCCTTGGTGGTTGCGATAACAACTTGTCCCTTGCTTGATGCCATTGATTTTAAGGTGTGCTTTGATTTCTTGAACGAAGAAAGAGATGAGAGGTAGAGATTGTCCCACTAGGCGTGCCAAATTTGTAAACACGGAAATTCTTGCGATGAATGAAACAAGAACACTTGTACAAAATAATATTTTGTATTAATTTTTTTTGGGTTACAATCTCTTTATAATTTGGTCCTCTGATTTGTGTTGGAAATATGCCCTGAAAGTCAATCTTTGGAAGAAACCTTTCAGGACAAATGAATCGATGTATGGATGACTCTTATACATCAAATGGCAAAGACACGAATTAGGACTATCTCAATAAACGATATATGTCCTAAATAGTGTATCCATGGATAATGGATTGATTGAAGAAGTAATCTAATGATGTTAGACTACAGAGACCTTCTTCACATAACCATTATGTCCAAAAGGTTCCTAGTCATTGGATTGTAAGAGGGAAACTGACAATGCTTAGACCGGTACATACTGTGTCCGCTTCAAATGGAAGGATGGAAAGTCTCATCCCATTCGTGTTGTGACACTAAGACAAGTATGTAGGTGCTCATTAAGGGAATGAGTTCACTGAACACAATCGAACGAGAGTACTTGCATGGAGGTCTACTCACATGTCAAGCAAGTAACTCTAATGGTTGGAATAATGTAAGTAGTCCTTTGACTTGAGGCATCGTCGTTGTCTTGTGGCTAAGTACTTAATCTTTGATTATGTCAAAGTCACCCCATTCGCGGATGTCCACGGCATAATTGGGGTTAAGCCACTTAGTCATGAAGGCAAGTGAATGCACAACAAGGAATCTCTAATCCTCGATTAGAGAGGAAGAATACTCTAAGATATGATTCAGGAATCTTCGGCCGAAGTATCGAGCGTAATAAAAGAAAGCGTTCCTATACGACTCAATAGAATCATATAAGAAGGAATAATCACATTAGGGGTTTGACATAATATATCCATACCCTAATAATGTGATTGAGAGTATTGTTTTAGAGAAGGATCGAATTGCATTGTAATTCCAACTGAATAGGTTCTCCGAACAACTTCTACATTAGCTTGGGTAGCTATGACATATGGTTAGATGTCACTCATAGCTTGTGAGTTCTTCTAGATGATTAAATGTAGTCATCAAAGAAGAAAGGTGAATTAAAATGAAGTTTTAATTCACTAAGTGATTGGATTAAATATAATCAAATGAATTGATGTCAATCACCTCACTGCCTTGCTAATTAGAACCTAAAATGATTGTACACCGATACACTCTTGTAGTGAGTAATTAATGGATGAAGGAAATAATTAATTGGATTAATTAAGTGTTGTGATTAATTTAGAAAGTCTAAAGAAATCATGAAAGCGATAAAAGATCGTTTTGGGCTTAAAGAAACGTTCGGGTTTAATTGGGCCCATTGGGCTTTTATTCAAGCATAGGATGACTTGAAATAATAAAAGCCCAAAGCCCAAACCAAACACTAAAGGGCCGGCCACTTAAAGGGTTTGGGAGAGATATTTAGTCAAGTTGTTGACTAGGTTTCTTTTTGTCTATATAAGGAACTTTATAGCACAAAGTTCATTAAGGTTTTTGTGTGTTTTTGAACAACAAAGAGGCAAAAGAAAATAGCTCTCTAAAACCACAAAGGCCGGCCACCTAAAGGGTGAATTTACTAACAATCTTTCACCCTTTTGGTTATTCCTCCATCCATCTCACTACACTAGTGGGTGTGGATCTTTAGAGGTCTTCTCCTTTGGAGACTTAAGGAGAACCTTGGAGCACTCTTACTAACAAAGTGGAGGAGGCAAGGAGGGAGGCTAGGCTCAAGGACTTCAAGGAACAAAGGGCTTGGAGGTGGTCCATCCTTGGTCTCAAGTCTAGATCAAGAGGTATAAGACTAAACTTTCACTTTGTTCTTTACTAAAATGTTTTGATGCATTATATATAAACCTATGAACCTTGAAGGGGATTTGCATGACTATAGCTTTGATTTTATTTGATAATTGCTTCCGTTGCTCATGTATATAAATTTTGAATTGTATGTGCATGCTAGTCATTTAGAAATCCCACATGTTAAGCTCATAATTTTCCCTTCAATTTGATCTCTGTAAGGTGTAGATTTGTGGATTGTGTTGTTGATCCAAGGGTTTTCGAGGCTTGATCTTGGATGAACGGTTAGAAGTTTCTTCAAGGGCCTTCAAGGCTTGATCTTGAAGTTTGAGGGAAGTTTCTTCAATGGCCTTTAGGGCTTGATCTTGAATTTGGGGCTTGATCTTGAAGGTTGTTTCTTCAAGGTCCTTCGGGGCTTGATCTTGAAGGTTGATGGATGAATGGATCTTCAAGGGCCTTTGGGACTTGATCTTGATGAACGAATGAGCGGATCTTCAAGGGCCTTTGGGCTTGATCTGATGAACGAATGAGCGGATCTTCAAGGGCCTTTGGGCTTGATCTGATGAACGAATGAACAGATCTTCAAGGGTCTTCAGGGCTTGATCTTGATGAACGGATGAACAGATCTTCAAGGGCCAAGGGCCAAGGGGCTTGATCTTGATGAACGAATAAACAGATTTTCAAGGGCCTTTGGGCTTGATCTTGATGAACGGATGAACAGATCTTCAAAAGCCTTTGGGCTTGATCTTGATGAACAGTTGTGTGGATTTCTTCAAGGGACTTCGGGGCTAGATCTTGAAGAAAGGATGGACGGATCTTCAAGGGCCTTCGGGGTTTGATCTTGATGAACAGTTCTCCAAGGATTTGACAAAGAACAAAGAGAGCATTCTTGATCCATCGGGATTCTTGGGAATTTAGGAGGTTGGATGCTTGAAAGCTTTAGAGTTTGAAAGCTTCAAGGATTTGGGGAATTCTCTTCCAATTTAGGAGTAGAGAAATGTATGTGAATTGGTGCCCTTTGAAATGGATGAAATGACCTTGTATTTATAGAAATTTTCAAGGCCTAATTTTGAATATAATATTAAGATGAAATCAATCATTTCTGCCAAGTGTTGACATTTGTCCTATTTGATGACTTTTCTGATGATTTTCGATTTTTCGTTGAGTCACATACTACGTGTAAAATTTATGTGACACGTGAACATTGAAATTTTAATTATTGGTTAACATTTATTTCATCGAAATTTCGATGTCTACAATTATAACCTTTATTGTATTTTTTTTTTCTTCGAGGTTTTGGCTACATGTCCATCTCGTTGTATATTTTTCTAATAAATATTTAAATACTACTACAACAAGACAGGAATACAAGCCATGAAACTTTGAGAAAATGAATCCCTAGTATTACATATTCAAATGCTACTACAATCATGATATCGTAAAAGTACAACAATAATCTAGTATTGCAAAAGTTACTACAGCTACTAACAGTGTTGAGGCCTTTTATTCAGTATACCATTATAAATATAGAAAATCTTAGGACAAGATTTTTATAAGGCATCTAATCAATGAGAAATTTGTTACGACCCGTTCCTTAAAATATTGTATTTTATTCCCGAGACATATGAAATGATCATTTTGCCCCTGAGTAGGTTTCTTAATCAGTTTTTGAGCCTCGATTCGAGATATAAATTCTTGTACTTTCTTAAGTTTCATAAAATTTATTTGGTACGTTAATTTAACATAAAAAAAATGATTTAAAACCAAGGCCTTGAGGGTTTATTTGTAATTTAAAACAAACGGAGGGGCAAAATCATAATTTCACTTAAAATTATTTTAAGTGGGATTATAACCCACTTTGTCTCTCTCCTTCCTCGTTTCTGCAAACCCCACACTCTCTCTAACTCTCGAATTCTCTCATTCTCTCTCTAAGCTCCAAGAGCTTCACCCTTGCTCTCACCTTAATCATTTCACAAATCAAACCCCAAAATCACATGCATATTCGACATCCTTGAGACTCAAGGAAAACAAATATGCACTTGCATGTTGCATCAGAGCACCTAGGGTGATCCACCATTGAAGCCGAGAGCCTCGAGCTTTATTCTCAAATACCAGGTGTGATTTCTCATTTAACCTTTTTGCTTTTGGGTTAATCTTGTTTGGTGTTGATCTGAAATTTGAGGGCTTTAACCTCTGTGAATCATCTGTAATTGCATGTTCATCTCTGGCATCGAATTTTGGCATTTTTCCATTGAGTTCGAGGTCGACGATGGATGCAATACCTCTAATCTCTATGTACTTCAACATTATTGGAATGTGAGGCTTTTGGGTTCATTAATCTAACTCTAATCCATGCATGCATTCACTTTTCTGTTTCCAGTTTCTGGCAAGAGAATGAGGATGAACTCCGACGAGTTCGAAGTTCATTCCCCTCCAAAACCTGGCACTTGGGTGAGTGAGGTTTTTATGATATTATTTGTGATGTGCACCCCCAGCTAACATGAATATATAACCACTCGTTGACATTCTATCATCAACACATCATCCAAGATCAGCATCCGTATAACATGTCAATTCAAGATTATCAACATAGTGGTAAGTCAACACATATGTTGTGTTCTTTTCAAATATCTTAGCACTTTCTTTGCAACATTCCAATAAGGCAACCCTGGATTCGATTGAAATCTTCCCAAAACACTTAAAGCAAAAGCTAAATCTGGCCTACTACATAGTTGAGCATACATCACACTACCTACCAAAGAAGTATATGGTTTGTCCTTCATCTATTGAATCTCAAACTCAGTAATTGGACATTGCTTGACAGAAAGCTTGTCTCCTTTCCCAATTGGTACTTCTCCACCACAGTAATGTTCCATGTTAAACCTTTTCAAGACTCTACTAATGTAATTTTTCTGAGCCAGCCCTAGTAGTCTTTGGTGTCGATTTCTGAGTATTTCAATCCCCAACACATAATGAGCTTCTCCCAAATCCTTCATATCAAAGTGACTTTTTAGCATGGTCTTAGTTTCTGAGAGTAACTGAGAACTAGTGCTTGCCAACAAGATGTCATCCACATAAAGAACCATGAAAATGAAATTTGATTTGACCATTCTCATGTATATGCAGTTGTCTATCTTATTTTCAGTGAAACCAAAACATGTCACAACATTATCAAACTTCTTATACCATTGTCTCGAAGCTTGTTTAAGGCCATAAATGGACTTGTTAAGTTTGCACACCCAATTTTCCTTCCCCCTTTCAAAGAATCGAAGGGGTTGTTTCATGTAGATATGTTCATCCAATCCTCCATTCAAGAAGGCTGTTTTAACATCCATTTGATGGAGTTCCAAATTGAACTGTGTTGGTAGTGCCATTATCACACGAAATGAATCCTTGGTTGACACTAAAGAAAAAGTTTCTGTATAATCCACCCCTTCTCTTTTAGTAAACCACTTCACTACTAATCTGGCTTTGTACCTGTCCACTTTGCCTTCAGAATCTCTTTTAGTCTTAAAAATCCACTTGCATCCAACAACTGTTGCATTTGGTGGACTCTCCACCAAATTCCATACGTGGTTACTTGCCATGGAAACCAACTCATCATCCATTGCAGCTTTCCATTGTGAAGCATAAGGACTTGACATAGCTTCTTGGTAAGTGAGTGGATCATCCACATCTCCAACATCGTAGTCAATCTCTTGCAGATACACCATGTAATCATCCGAAATTGCTGGTTTCTTTAGTCTTGAAGATTTTCTAGTTGGGAGCAGTGGGGGTTCATTATTAACTGATAATGTAGGCTGAGATGGACCTACAACTACACTGGTGGATGGTTGATCCCCACTTTCAAAGACTAATGGTAGGGCTAGTATTGGAGAGAGTTGAGGAATCTCAGTAATGGTTGGGAGAGAAGCTTCAGTTGGTGCAGTGAAATGCAAATTATCAACGAATGGCATTGTCACAAGGACAAAGTATTCATGGCACTTGGGACCGGGGAATAACATGGTTCTTCTTCACTTACTTCTTCAAAGACAATGGAAGTAGCTGCACCAACTCCATTGTGATGAATATCTTCAATGAATTTTGCATTGTGACTTTCCATAATTCTGGTATGAGCATGAGGACAGTAAAACCAAAAACCCTTCGATTTTTCTGCATAACCAACAAAGTAGCAAAAAGTGGTCTTCAAATCCAATTTTCTTTCATTTGGATTGTACAATCTGGCTTCACATTTACATCCCCATGTGTGAAAATGATTGAAACTAGGATTTCTTCCTATTCAAGCTTCAAATGGTGTGATTAGGACAGCTTTAGTAGGCACTCGATTAAGGATATAGTTAGCTATCTTGATTGCCTCACCCCATAAGAATTCAGGTAGTTTAGCAAATGAATACATGCTCCTTACCATGTCTTTTAAGTGTCCGATTGTGCCTCTCAGCCACTCCATTCTGTGATGGTGTACCTGGGGTTGTGTATTGAGCCACGATACCCTCTTGCTGCAGGTATAACGCAAACGCTCCCTTAATTTGTCCTTGTTCTGTGTATCTCCCAAAAAACTTACCTCCACGATCAAACCTTACTATTTTAATTTGTTTATCCAATAGTTTTTCAACCTCAAGTTTAAAGATTTTAAAACAGTTTAGAGTTTGAGATTTGTCCGAGATAAAAAACAAATAGGTATATCTTGAAAAATCATCAATGAAAAGAAGAAAGTAGAGTTCCCACATATTGTTTTTGTTGGGAATGGACCACACACATCTGTGTGAATGATCTCTAAAAGATCATTACTTCTTTTGGCCTTACTTTTGTTGGTTAAATTAGTGGTTTTGCCCTTGAAGCAATCTATGCAATTCTCAATATCAGATATGTCAACATTTGGCAATGCACTGTCTTTTATTAGTCTCAACATCCTAGCTTTGGAGATATGCCCTAACCTTCGATGCCAAAGCATTGAGGATGAGTCATTTGTGAGCATTCTCTATAGAGTTGTGTTAACAACATTGAGACAATCATAATTATAAGTGCATTCAATTTGCCAAAGATCACCATTTGGAAAAGCATAGCCAATAACACTGTCAAACTGGTCTTTAACATAAAATCTTATTTGAGTAGCATCTCCTATATAAGAGAAGCCATGTTTAACAAACTGAGTTACTGAAAACAAATTCATTCTAATTGAAGGTACATACAATACATTATGTAAAGTTAAAACATATCCAGTTGACAATACCCACAGCTTCAACCACGACTTTATTCTCATTTCTAACATAAACATTATAGGACTCTTTAATTGTCTCCTTCTGGCTTTGAAATCCTTGCAAAGAGTTGGTTATATGGATGGAGCATCCAGTGTCAAACCACCAAGGGTTTTGTAGTATAAAAATCATATTTGATTCAACTGTCACAAAAACATCAAAAACTGTTTTACCTTTCTGAAGTAACCACACTTTAAAAACAGGACAGTTCTTTCTCAAGTGTTCAGTTGATTGACAATGAAAACACTTTTTAAAATGAGGTTTGTGAACCTGTAAACCTTGAGATGAGGAGGCTCCATTATTTTTGGCAGATACACCAGAACTCTTGAACTGCTTCTTGGAACCAAATGTGGATGGTGCTATGCTCCGAAGGTTAAATGGCTTGGTCCCCTTATAATTATCATTTTTGGCAAGCATGATCTGCTTTCCCTTTCCTTTTGCAGTGTTGGCAAGGTTGACCAATTCCATTTTCTCGGTTTTGGATCTTTTCAGTCTGTCTTCCTCTTGCCAACAGATAGCAATCAACTCATTAACACTCCAAGTTTCTTTTTGAGTGATATAGTTCACCTTGATTTGATCATATTCACCAGGCAAAGAGTACAAGGTCATGTGCACTAGAAATTGGTCAGTGATACCAATCTCCATGGCATTCAGTTTGTTAGAAAGATTCACCATTTTCAACAAATGTTCACGCACACTTCCTGAACCATCGAACTTGCTATTGATAAGTGCAGAAAGATGTGCCCCCACTTCAGCCTTATCTGACCTCTTGTACTTCTCTTCGATCATTGCCATATAATCCTTGGCTAAATCACAACTTGTAATGCCACCTCGGATATGCTCTTCCATTACATTCTGCATAATGAGAAGAGACATCTGATTTGCCCTCTCCCATCTTGCAAAATGATCTCTCTCTTGAGGAGTGCTGCTATCAACCAAGGCAGATGGTTGAGGGGACTTAAAAGCTATGTTAAACTCAAGCATTCCCAGATTCATTTCAATCTGTTGCTTCCAAGTTTTGAAGTTGGTGCCATTCAATTTCTCGATGTTAACAAGATTTAGCATATTGAAATCTGCATGTATATACATTTGGTTTGAAAATCATAAGTTTTGTAAGCAAGAACATTTCTTAATTGTCTTGTTACACTAAAACATATGAAACCAGCCACACCTTCGGGCAAGAAACTGTTCATATAAGATTATAATTTTCAAAGTTTGCATAGCTAAATATAAATATCATGGTCTGTATGTATGACTACACCTTTAGGCAAGAAGAAATACACCATTACATGACATTCATCATTCACTATACATCAATCCATAATGATCCTAGTATATATAAATTTCTTTAGAAATTTGTTCAACTTGATAGTATTATGAACCGCTATTTTAAGTATTCTTAATTGTAATCATAAGAACTTAAGATTGGATCTAACACTTTGGTGGAAGATGCAATGTAATCAAATGACAACAGTACTTAAAATCATTAGTATCAACACCAGAATGATATCATACAGCCTTGAAAATATATAAGGCATCATGCTTCATGATTCTCAATGGGAATCAAATTATGAATCATCATACTATACTACAGATAGATACAAATATTGAAAGAATAAAAGCAATGCAAAAATAATGTAGTTTGCAACATAAAGCTGCAGTAATCGATATAATTGTCATGCGCATGAAATATTTAATACAGTTATAGCAGCGGAAGATTGTAGTCATAATACATGTATAATCATGCAAGAGTTTGAATGGTGGGGCTCTGATACCACATGTTAGTCCTTCTAGAGATCATAACCATCAAACTCTAATTTGTGTATAGAGAATCTATCGCTTGAGCAACATAATACAGTAATACCACCTTCGCTTGAGCAACAAAATGTAGTAATACCACCGCTTGAGCGGTAGAACACACCACTTAAGCGGCAGAACATAGTAATACCACCGCTTGAGCGATAGAACACACCGCTTGAGCGGCAGAACATTACATTAAAGGTTGATAACACTAACCTACATTTGACGCTATGAAGATCACTGCAGCAATACAACCTTCTTCTCTCTTGTGTGATCGAAAATATTTCCAAACTCTCAATGGGACGAGTTTATGTCTAAATCTGAAATGGTAAACATGTTTTTCACACCGAGAGAATGGACCATATCACTATATATATATATATATATATATATATATATATATATATATATACTTGTAGTAGTTCCTTCCTCCCATCAAGAAAGGAGTTACCACCAGTTACATCTTAATGTAACTGTCCAATTCAAATTAATTTGAATCTCCTTAAGTTTCCCTCCAAGTCTTAATTCCGGAAACTACATTATTACATTAGTTAGGCTAAGTTCAATATATATAACTCACTTAACTTATAATATTACACTTGTCAAATGTTTGATGAAACCCACATTAAGTTTCTTACACCCGGTTCTCACATTTGTTATGCTCTCCTTCTCTTTTAGGCCATAAAGTTGTGCTGTACTGAAATAAATTCTTTCCAATTCTTTAAATTATCGAATTCATGGCCCTTAATTCCTTCAATTAAAGGATTTAATCAATATATTAAACCCATGTAGAAGGTATTACTGTTTGGGTTAAAACTTGAACTTTGGGCTTGAAAGGGAGTTAGCCCAAAATGAGGTCCAGAATAAAGGAAGCCCGAGGCTCAGCCAAAACCCAGAAGGGGGAAGAGGCCTTTTTCCCGACTAAGTGCAGATCACTCAAGCCACCTGCTCACCTATCTAGGGGTCAAGTGGTGTAGACTAGCTAGCTAATCAGCCTAAAAGTACTTTACAATGGCAGGACAAGTAAAAAGCTGATGAGTCACTACCTTTCAGAGGCATTCGGGTAAGATCAATACTGCAGGCAGCCAAGCTAAATCATCTATAAAAGGAGAAAGAAAAATCAGAGATAAGGACAATCAATCAAACAAACAAATACACAAACTCTGCTCAAGCTAGATTTGCATACGAAGTTGTAGTCAGCACAAAGCCTTCATCCTTTTCGGGATCAACCTTCACCAGAAAAGCCTTTGTAAAAGCTCTGCTACCTTGTTTAAATCTTGTTGTAGTATCGATTCTCTCCTATAAACTTATCTCTCAATCTCCCCTTCTAGCCTTCAAACCGTTTGTAAATCACAAAGAGAGGAAGTTGCAAGACAATCAGCCTTGCCCGACCTCCTTTGTTTTAGTCTTTTCATTCATAAATCTAGTAATATAACGTATATTTCCATCTGCATCCAAGTTATTTCTAGCCAGTTTATGATTAAAAGACTTCTAAGTTCTAACCATTCGGGCAGACAAGATTGATCAATTAAAAGTCCTTGGTCTCAAGGCATAAAAAAGAACTTTATGTACTTAACCCATCCACGACAGTCCTTGATAACAAGAAATCTGAAGTTACTTGGGGGCGCAAGTAATTAGCCTATTTTCTTAGTTTTACTTCTGTTATATCATGATTACCACAGAACGCTTGAGTATAGAATTAATTCTGATGGGAAGCCTCAAGGCCTATACCTAAGGCCCGACAAAGGCACCTTTCTGAATTCGTTCTGCTCTGCGGGCTAGGGCGATTAAAGTATAACGGTTGTGATACTTCCGCAACAATAAAACAACCAATATATGTTCGAGTACTTGGTTAGTTCTGGTTAGAAGCCTCAAGGCCTACACCTAAGGCCCCACAAAGGCACCTATCAGAATTAAATTGGTCTCTCGGACATATATAATCAAACAACTGAACATCAGTTTTACATCTGTCATGCTAAAGATGGCAGTAGCACGCTTGAATATTTAAAGTTAATTTTGATTGTGAGTCTCAAGGCCTACACCTAAGGCCCTACAAATGCACCTTTTAGAATTAACTCTATCCTTCTCTTACAGCTCGCCAATAAGTAGAAGCCCGACAGACGATATCAACCGGCGCCAACCTCTCGGGGAGCTGTGTGCTCGTTGGCCAGGAAACGTCCCCACTGGATATTCCCCCAAACGAACAATTACATTGCTAGGATTTTCCCAATTTGAATCAACTACGTAACCAGTTTTCAGCCTTAGTTTTGTCAACATTAAAACCAATTCCATAGATTTTAAATTTATATGAGGATAACAAAGATCTAAAAGATTACGAAGAGCTCCAGTGGCCTTCAGTACTAAGAACTCTCATCTGTCAGACAGATGCCATTTCCTTCAACCTTGAAATGCTGCTTTATTACCGAAGACATAATATATGTGGATCAATTGCATAGCATTGTTCTAGCTTTATCTGCAGTCTCCTCCGTGTGACAATGTGTGATTACATGCAAACAGTTATGCACTTGGGTGAAGCTGCAACAGTAAATGACGGTGAGTTAATAGCAGACCTATTTGGAGCTGTTGGCAAGGTGTGGAAAATGGACGAGAAATTGTCTGATGCTGCTGGTGCTGTTGGGTATGTGCATGTCTTGTTATAATTAAAAGATCAGACATGTAAACTGGGCACTATTATACCATTAGAGTTTGGAAAGGCATCCTCTTGCATAAGCATCTCTTATATATTTTTTTCAAAAAAGAAATAACTGAATGGATAGAGACTCACATTGACAGAAGTCCGTCAAATTTAGTGGTTTTTTCCTTGGACAATTTTGCAGTGGTGCTGGTACAGCATTTGCGTATATAGCAATAGAAGCTATGGCTGATGGAGGTGTAGTTGCAGGCTTACCACGAGAAATTTGTCTGAGTCTTGCTTCTCAAGCTGTAAGTGGAATCTGTACTGATTATGTTTTTTCGAGATTGTCTATGCTGGGTACTCGATGTATGTTTCTGAAAACAATTCAATATTTCTATAAGTGAAGATAGCTAGAAAGCTCCAGACTTGTACTTTCGGATTCACAGAGCACTTTATGGTGAGGGGTTATACAAGCATATGGATTTTCTCTTGCCTCTGTTTTAGCAGCAATAACCCCTAGAAGCACGTATTTATGGTGAGGGGTTATACAATTCAATATTTCTATAAGTTAAGATTCTTGTTGCTCTATAGACGCGTGAAAAATTAAAAGTTTAAACAAGGGAAACATGCACAAATAGATCCGGTTACAAATTTAATTCAAAAATTGAATTGGGAGCAACATTAAACAAACAATAAGTGGTATATAAACCACATGATCATAGTAGTTGCCATTTTCCACCAAAGTAAAAACCTCAGGCAGGCTCATGATATGCCATGCGCTTTGCCTACGGAAATTATATTGTTTACGACCTGAGGAGATGTCCCAGGATTATGAACTATTGTTGGCCTCTGATGTATAATCTCTCATTTCTGTTTCTCTTGTGTTGTGCCAAAGTTCTATGGAGCAGCAGCCATGGTGATGAAAACAGGAAAACATCCAGGTCAGCTGAAAGACCAAGTTGCTTCACCTGGAGGAATCACCATTGCCGGGATTCATGAACTTGAGAAGGGCGCACTTCGCGCAAGCATGATGGACACGGTTGTTGCTGCTACTAAGCGTAGCCATGAGATGGGTCAATGACTTCGCTTTCCGCATGTTAATTTTGCCAAGGTAGGGTTCCATACGTCGCGTCGTGACAAGTAAAATTGATCTGTATGCTGGGGAATCATTCACATAAAATTTGTACCAGGTTGCTCATTGTATGACTCCTACTTTTCTGCATTGGGTTGAAGTGAAGTGGATTTTTCGTCTCCCAGTTAGGGATGGGAAACGATTATGGCGGGCGGGTAACCGCGGTTATTTATCGATAACCATTTATTCTCATACCCGTATAACCGTTTACCCGTTGGGTAATTGTCTAAACGGTTATACCCATACCCATAACTGTTTATAAACGATTAATCATACTCATAACCGTGTACCCATTTAACTGTAACCGTTTAGTACCCGTTTACCCATTTATTATTTTTAAACCCGTTTCTCCTTTCTTTTTTGTCATTTACTCATTTTTCACCCGTCTACATGTTTTTTTAACAACTTGAAAATTAAAAAAGAAAAATTTGTCATAATTTTGTTTTTCTAACAATTAAACACCGTTATAGGTACATTCATCATACATTTCCGCATTTTAATTTTTAAGTCCATATATCATTCCAATAATTAAAATAATAGTTTACAAACAATATTTTTAACTGTTAGCAATGAAGATAATATAAAATTTGCTAAGTATTCTTGGGTTATGAAAACTGTTAAAAGACAGTATTCTTGGGTTATTTGACTCGGAATGTAAAATATTAACATAATATATATAATGAACCATGAAATTTAAATTGGTTAAGGAAAACTATGTTATATTAGCTATAGAAATCATGCACTATAGTCAATAGCATTGATTTAAGTTTTGTCCGATAGGGAACATGATTTGTGTTAATTTTACATATATAAAATAAATGGGTAAATTGTTACCCGTTTATAACCGCGGTTAATACCCATAACCGCCCATTTAAATTTCGTGGGTAAACGGTTATACCTATAACTGTTTATTTATCTAAACGGTTACCCATAACCGATGGGTATTTGCCCATCCCTACTCCCAGTGCATGAATGTATATTTGAATGCTATGTGAACAAAGTTGATTCTCTCAAAGTATATCTTATAAAAATAATTGTAGATCTTCTGCTTTAATAACGTGTCAAGTTAGAGTAATCACCGCAAAAACAATTGACAACGAGTTCAAATCCTCAAGTTTTAGGATTCATTTGATAACCATGTCGTTCTTGTATGTCTTTTAGATATGAAGTAGACTGAGGAAAAAGAGAGGTGAAGTGGTGATAGGGATGGCAAGAAATAAAGAGGAAAAGAATGAAATTCTTAGAATCCTACGTATCATATAGGGGTGGGCGCAGGTTGGTTTGGATTGGTTTTGGGTCAAAACCGACATAGTCGGTTTGACCAAAATTGCAAACCGAAACCACCGATCAAGTTGGTTAATCGAATGTGGCGGGTTGGTTTGGATTGATTTTCAATTTGTGTGAAGACGAAAATAAATAATAAATTTCTCTTCCAAAAGCTACAGAATATAGCATCAATATGAGTGATTGCTCAAATGAAAGCACAAATGAAGGAGTCCAAGGAGTGCATCAAAGCAGCAGCTACTGAGTTCTCCAAACGGTGCCCCTATTCTTCTCGAAAAGGACTCTTAAACTAATCAGGTTTTGTTTTCATGTAGTGGAAACACGGTAACTCGTAAATAACTAACTATTTATATTACTACACGAATTATTTATGATTAAAAAAATTTAAATATATGCGGGTCGGTTCGGTTAATCGACCATTTTGTGAACCGATTGCCAAACCAATTAAGGTCGGTGCGGTTCAATTTAACCACCGAAAATTAAAAAACAAAATAAAAAACCAAACCAAACCAAATTGTCGGTACGGTTCGGGAGGTTCAATCGATTTTTTTTTTTCAATGCCCAGCCCTAGTATCAAACATGTCCAAAGTGAAATTTGATTTTTAATTTTTAGTTCTCTTTTTGTGTGTCAGTCTTTGTTCCAGTTATTCTACACCTCTAGTACCATTCTTTCTCTACTCTTCTACTTTCCTAATTTTTCTTATGTATATTTATTCAATTTTAACACAAAAATAAAAAAAACTAAAATCGCAACAATTATCAATCACAACCCTTTTTGAGGTGATTAAACCCCATAATAGACTTGTGGAGGATTTTGTATAGAGAAATGCTAGCAAACTTCTCACTTACCTTCATTAGCACGCAAAATTAAAATTATAATTGCTTAAAATTTAAATTTTAGGTAAAATTGAGTGTTAGTGGAATCTACTTGTCATGACGAGAAAGTGAGAATGTAGATCTGAGAAGTAAAAGAGAACCGAGAAGGTTGGGTTTAAGGATTTCTATCGCTTCACTTGCACGTGCAAAACAGAAAGATGAAACGCAAACGCATAAATAAATCCAACGTCAGAACAGAAGACACGTGTTCAAATCATTATCTCCACCACCAGATCCTGACACGTGTCATCAAATCCGATACCAAATCTAATCTCCTTTTGTTCCGCGCCGGAGGATCTTTCCAAATCAAATCTCCCTCCCGCTTCGAGAAAACGTAACAAACTGAACCAGTCCCCGGCAGCGTAGTGAGAAAAATACGACGTCGCATTGCAGCCATGGAGGCGCTACCCATCCCGACGGACACGTACAAACTAGGGTTTATCGGAGCAGGTAAAATGGCTGAGAGCATCGCCAGAGGAATCGTTCGATCGGGGGTTCTCCCTCCCAATCGCATCTCCACCTTCCACCGTGACCCCAGTCGTCGCCAAGCCTTCGAGTCCTTCGGAGTCCATCTCCTCTCTGAAAACGACGACGTCTGAACCCCCTCTTTCTCCCACTTTCCCTGCTTTTGCACATCTCTGTATCTAATTGAATGACTGAAGTTGCATCGTTGCAGGTGGTCGAAGAGAGTGACGTCGTCATTTTCTCTGTCAAACCTCAAGTTGGTATTTCCACTTTCCATTATCTCGGATTTGTTTGAAAATTTTGTTTTAGTTGAAAGATTTGGCTGTTTGTTTTTTTCTTATTTGTTGAATGATTGAAATAATGTGCATTGATTGTAAAGATATATATGGGGCATGAATGATTAGGTGGTGATTTTGTGGTTGTTTACTCGATAATGGTATCATTGCGGTTTTGATTTCGTGCTTGCAGTTAAAGATGTAGTTTCGCAGTTGAGGCCGCTTCTTTCCAGAAAGAAGCTGCTTGTTTCAATTGCTGCTGGAGTCAAATTGAAAGATCTGCAGGTCTCTCACTTGCAACTCTTCTTACTTTTATCCACATTGACTGTATGGATTGCCCAAAACCCTGTATTTCATTTTTGGACCTCTTTTTTCCAATTTAATGTGTTGATTTTGATTGTTTTGTATTCGGTTTTCTGAGGAAAATCATGTTCTGAATCTGTTAACTGATTTAATTGTTGTACGCGGTGTAGTCAAAAGTTTATATCAGGGTATTGCTAAGCCTAGTTTTTTAAATAAGCTCTATTCTTAAGTGCCACGTAAGAATAGATTCACATGGCCGTGGGGCACAAACAGGAAGGAATTTAAAAAAAAAAAACAAAAAAAAAAAAATGCAATGCAAGAAGTAGCTAAGAGTTGGAGTGAATGAGTTATAAATGTTTTCAAAGAATAAAGTTAGATGTATAATTTTTCCTTTTTACACATTATCGCAGCCACATTTGGATAGCCGCGCTCCACGGAATTAGCTCCCCTTCTTCTCTACTATTCCTTACTGGCCAACCTTCTGTCACGTCTCTGCCCTTTTGCGACTCTATTGAGTGGCTATGAGGGGGCAGGGTCAGAGTGTGGTTGTGAAGACAGAGAGTAGGAAGTTAAATTTGTAAGAAGGGGAAAAGGGAGGACAAAGAGCTGGGCTGGGCTAATTTAAGTCTTTCATGCATATGTAATCTTTTTGAAGGCCGAGCCAATTCTTAGTTCTTTGTCTGCCCTCTGGATCTTATTAGAAGTTGACAGTGAAAGAGGACATTTTTTTCCCCCAAGTGCATTAAGGCCACCCTTTTCTTTGTCTAAATCCATAGGCGAATAAATATATTGTTCTGTTCAGCATTTGGTTTCCTTGCAGTGTCAAGTGAATGGATTATATGATGCTACTGTTTACCAAATTTTAGTCGTAGCAAAGAAAGCAAGACTGGCTTTTCTATCATGGAGAAATGTGAAGTCCTCAATGTTTGGTTAGCTATACGGAGGCTGAAAGACCGATAAATAGCACAAAACATGCGCACTATAATCTGATGAACTGAAGGAGTAATGTATCATGTGCACATAAAATTTCATCACCTTAGCATCAGTTCTTGAATTTTAAATTCAGGGGACTTGTAGTTCTCCCCTTTGTTTTCCTTTCTATAGGGAAATAGTGCAGTTCGTAATTTTTCAAAGGTATTTAAGATATCATGACTGAAAATATAGGGCAATGGCTATTACTGGTCGGTATCTATAAACAACTGTATAATAATCATTTTCCCAACTTATGAATGTGCCAAGAACCAGAAAGAATATAGAGTCGTGTTTGACAATAATGTTGCTAGCATTTCTCTTTGCACAGAGTGAATCAATTACCCAGACTTACAACAGTTAGCCACTCCCAAGTTTAGCCCCCTTTTCACCCTTCAAATTGTACATAGTAATGAAAATTGAAGTTTCTTAGTAATTTGGGTTACTAGTTTTATGATTTCAGGAACAGAATAATTTGGTTTGGTCCGTATATGTTTAATTAATAATTGGACTGCATGCTTTTAATACTACCAGGGAGGCATGATCCGGGAAATGACTTTTAAGGATCTAATTTATTTGGAATAAATAATTTTATCATGTTATACTTTAGAAATCATAATGTGAAATCCTATAACTACTATATTTTGTCCCCACTATCTCTCCCTCTTGTTTGTTCTCCATTCTCTAAGTGCTTTTATTCTACTCGTATGATTACGTTCTTTTTTCTTTTGTTTTTTCTGTCTTTCATGCATTGAGTTCAATTTTCTACTTTAATAAATAACTTTTGAGCTGTGAATCTTACTTATTGAAAATAAAAAGTTGAGTCCATGGCCTCCAGATTTTTATCTATTTTTCCAACAAAATTGTTCCATCCTTCTCAGGAATGGGCCGGTCACAACCGATTTATTAGGGTAATGCCAAATACTCCTTCAGCTGTCGGTGCAGCAGCCTCAGGTACTTATGTTATCCTTTTAATATTTTAATCTTTCATATTGATGTTAAAAATGTATGCTTTATTGTTTTTCTTTATGAACCTGTAAACTGTGTTGGCTACAGGTTGTATTTGAACTTTAGTTTGCTTTGCATACTTACAATGCTAAGATGCAATTAGATGCTCCATATAGCTATCAGGTTTTCAGTGAAATTTAAGATGCATAGTAGGCATTTTTGTTGTTAATAGGTTGGTAGGATTTTTCTAACGTAATATTTCTTTTTGGCGAGCCTTTTCTAAAGTAATATCTACCAAGCCTTATGTTGTACTTCTCTCGCCCTGCCCTTCGGAACTCTCCCTATGTAAAAACTATCAGCTATTTACGTACTGAAGAGGTATTTTTCTTAGTATTAACTAGGTAATGATATCTGGTCACTGTAGATCATCCTTCTGTTACGTGACTCTGGTGACAAGAGGTAAAATGCGGATTACTTATGTCTAGTTAATGTATTTTAGAATTCTTCAAGTCTCCCTCTGGCTTATGCACATTTTCCTTGGATTGTTTTCATATTATTTGTAATTTGGTGTGCCAATTTTGTAAAATGGATGAAAAATGTCATGCACCACTAATCTTCTGGTGAAATAGTTTTGAGCTTGGGAGGAGGTGCAACAGAACAAGATGGGGACCTCATAGCTAAAGTATTTGGATCAATAGGCAAGACATGGAAAGCTGATGAAAAATACTTTGACGCAGTTACTGGCCTGAGGTATGTGGCTTTGTGTCTACTTGATTCTGATTCATACTTCAATGCAAAATGTTACTCATCTCCTACTGCAATTAGAGACTTTTTTCCCTTTCAAGTACCCTTGCAATTAGAGAGGTTTTTTGGTTCGTCAACCATGAAGTATTGTCCAAATAATAGTAAACTGTAACTTAAGAGGTGCACTCATAAATTGTGGTTTGATTAATGCGCTTTATAAACATACAGTGGCAGTGGTCCTGCATATATATATTTGGCAATAGAGGCTTTGGCAGATGGAGGAGTTGCTGCAGGTTTACCTCGAGAACTTGCGTTGGGTCTAGCATCTCAAACTGTAAGTGTATTTATATTGCTTGGTGGTTTAGCGCTCAAGCTGTCATTTGGCATCATCATACCATCGTGTATGTGTTTCTATTTCTCACAAACTTTAACAGTGTAGGTCTTGATCTCCTAGAAAGGGACATTTGGCATAAAAAATATGAGAGTATCTAATCATGTTACTTCTCAAAGTAAAGCCTTTACCAACAAAGGTGTACAAAAAAATTTAGATATTGTATAACTCCTACTGCCTTTGGACCTTGATGTTGGTGGCTTGCACATCACGAGTACATTTTGAAAAAATCGCTCTCTGTGCAAGGTTTAGAGTTTATAATACATTTTCTTGGCGTTTTGCATTCCAAAATATTTTGTCAATTTGTTTCTCATCAGTTCGGTGTTGTGGGGAGGTCTGATTCTTTGTTTCTTTTTTGCAGGTATTAGGAGCAGCATCTATGGCTTGTCATACTGGGAAGCATCCAGGTCAGCTAAAAGATGATGTAGCATCACCTGGTGGAACTACCATTGCCGGCGTTCATGAGTTGGAGAAGGGTGGATTTCGTGGAATATTGATGAATGCAGTCCTTGCTGCTGCCAGCCGCAGCCGAGAATTTTCTCGGAGCTAGACACAGATAGTGACTTTCTTATTTCAACGCATATTCGTGTCATTGCAATGAAATCCAATTTTTGTTCTCCTCCGTAGCTCAGGGGATAAACAAATCGTTTCCGCAGAATATTATTACAGATTATAGTACTGTCCCTCGCTGCATTCTGCTGAATTGAACGTTGCTTGAAATACTGCTTCAAGCTTGGAATACAGGTAAAATAAGATAAGTAGTAACAAAATCCTCTCCTTGATTTTATGTTCATTTCCGTAGCGCCACGCATGTGATTTCAAGCTTATGTCACTGATTAGAGTTGAGATTTTTCCTGGCCATCATGTTATCTCATGGTCGGCCGACTCTAGGTTGTAGTTCTCAAACCAAACCTAGGGCAGGCCATGAGATTTCAGAGGCCAACGAAAATGATTTTTTTTTTTTTTTTTTAAACCATAATATAGCAGAAAGCGTGAAAATTCAAACCGGGTTGAAAATATAGTTGTCCCAAATGTAGGCCTACCTGAACCCGATGGTTGGTTGTGTGCTACTAAACACAAATAAAAGACAATCAAAAGACATTAATTAACAGAAGGTGTGTGGAAGATAAAAATGGGTGTGTGGATAATGCCACTCACAAAATATTCGAATCAAGTTAGTGTAGTGTTCTTACGTCGTTGAGTAAAATGACATTGGCAGGTTACCAGGTGTGCTAGATCCCACATCACTTGTATGATTACATGTGAAGTGTCTTTATATGTGCAACCCCACATTTCCATGTAAGTTGTGTTTCTCAGCCCAAGAACAAATTCGTCTGGGCGTTGCTTATTAGTATCATAGTTGAACAAATCCGTGTTAGGACACTGCTGAGGTACTCGGTCTAGGTGAGATAGATCCTACATTTCTTGGACTCACATCAGTGTGTTTATTACCGAATTCAGATCCTCTCTAAATCTCTGTGTTTTGAGCTGGCAGACTTAGAAATTCAGACCACTCATTTTAAATCTTACGAACTCAATATCCCATCCCACTGGCGCACCTCCACACAGACTAAAGGGTCTAGATCTCTCTCTCTTTCTTGAATGGCCTGGATCTCTGAATATGTGGTTTTTGGACTTCGAGATTCGGAGAGGATTTCAATTCATAAGTACCACCGTAGGATTGGATTAAAAAAAAACTCCTTGTGGATGAAGCCCAAAGCAAGTAATATCTTATTATGTGAGACAATTTATGGTGTACAATTACAGCCAAAGGTGAAAACTCGATTTTAGATTTCGACAATTTTACTACAGATTAAAAGTAAACTATTGACCAAATCGGCCTCTCATGTTTGGTTATTTTGTCTCTATTTTAGCAAAGGTTAACCAATCGGGTGACGTGGAGCACGTGTGGTCGTTGGGTTTCACACACAAGACAACCTATTCTGGTACCATGAATGAAGGAAAAATTGGCTAAACTAAGATTATTTAAGTGTATATGCACTAAAAAATAAACCTTGACCATTAAATTCAAAACCTAGTAGCATGGTAAACCGTGACTCAACTCAAATTTACAAGAGAGAATTGAGAACCATTATACCTTTGTAGATCTCTTTGCATTTGCACACGTTGTTCACCCAAGAGAGAGTCTTCATTCCTTTGCTCTCCTTCGCTTCTTCGGATCCTTGACTTCTTGAAATTGGTTGGTGGAATAGGAACCTCCAAGTTTCCATGACCACTATGGGAACTAGTCCAAGCGAACAAAAATGCTTCATATAAAAGAATTTCTCCAAATAAACCTTTATTTATTCGTTCCATCTTAATCATAGATGTGTGACCTCTTAGGTTCTAACTAAAGCAGCAAGTAAAATTAATTAATAAATTAATTTAATCCCACAATTCATAAATGATACATAGCAGTATGTCATGGTTACTTGGATTAGATAAAGGTATTCATAAAATAATCATAATATTTGAACTTTGATTGTAATTACAATGTAATTCGGTTCTTCTATCACTCATATCTCGATCAAGATATATGTGATATAAAATTATGTCAAATCATAAGTAGATATATGTGATAACCATGATGCATCTCATGTTGAAGCAGGTCTTACAAACATAGCTTGATCAACAATACTCTGCCATAAATTTTCGAAATGGATCTTCAAGCGGCTTCGAGAGAGATCTCCTTTATATCTCCGTACACATACACATGAACCCGTGCCATGCACTGTCAAGCCCTGTGAGGTAGTGAGGGCTTTGTGATGAAATTGAAAGTTCATAATTATAAGCACAAGATATCCAATCATCATTCAGGTCTAAGAACTATTTGCATACTACAATCTAAAGATTTGTAACATTTGACATATGGTAAGCATCCATTCGTTTAAGCTTCTTTGGTGATAAGTGTTCAGTGGATTAGTTCAACAAACAAGCACGTGTATATCCACCACGTGTCCAACCCGCGTAGCACAAGACCATGTTAACCTTAATGCGATATGCACCAACCTTTCCAGATAGTTTAGTTGACTTTCCAAACGGCGAGGAATTTTTGTTTATGGACTCAGTAGGAATTTTGTTTATGGACTATAACTATGGAATATAAGTCTCTCTACCCTAACCTCATTTAGGACATTGCTCCCATAACTTTAATCCTATGGACTCATCCATAGTATATTATCTCTATAATATCACTACAAAAAGATAAGGTTTATATGACGACATATATTCGTCACGAAAAGGGAAAATGTGTCACATCCAATGTAACTGCTAGTGTCACTTATAAGGCGTCACCGAAAGTCCATGTTATGAATTTTATGCTCGTCACATATTTTATGTATGATGCCATCTACACCACCCATTAAATGATTAGGATACTGGATTCGAGGAGATATGTGACGAAATAAGTGTAACAAAACATAAAATTTAGTGACCTATAAATTTGTCAAATATGTCAAAATCAAATAGCTATTGGTTTTCAATATGTGATGAACAAACTACCACATATTCCTTGTTTTTTAGTTTGGAATTAGAATTTATAACAAATGTAAGGTAATACTGACACACCCCGTCTCGAAGGAGGGCATGCTGGCCGTCACGTGAGAGTGACGTAACCATTTACACAGTTCGGAAGCTTTAAAGATACAATTACTAAGATGTAACACCCGAGGGTGAGTCCTACTTTTGTGAATTCTGTCAAAACACCGTTGGATTCCTCGTGGCCACCAAAGCTCTGCTATCTTGAACCTGGAGGGGCGCAAAACAAAGTTGAGTGGGTCAGTAAAACAAAGTTTTTCGAAAATCATCTCATTATCAAAACGATAACTCCTCGCTGTAAAACCCGTATACTTTCCCAGAAATATGTAATACGTATACTTGTCTCAAAACCATACTCAGAAGTAGTGATATGTGAATTATATGCCATGCCAAAATATATATCTCATCAAATCATATAAGTAACTCATGCAAAATAATATGTCAACCAGATCCACCTATAGTGGCCTGTACGGCTGAATCTATAGCTCATAATCAATCTCATCAATCTTATCTAGCCGGAGTCATCGCAAGTGACATGTACGGCAGTACACTGCACACGAGTCGGAACCCCTGAAAAGGTCTGTGCGACTGAACTGAGTGAAATATAGTTATGCTCATGCTATCCTCTCCTAATAGCTATGCGATAAATCGCTAGTTACCTACGAGTCGGAACCACCTCTAGTGGTCTGTACGACAAGACTGGGCACCTAAATTGGATCCAATTGTGAGCATATGGTGTGGGGGTGATATATATATATATATATATATATATATATACAGGCCTAAATCATCTCTACTAAATCACAATCACCCTAGTGCAGGTTTATGAGCTTTCAATCATATCAACTCAACAATTACATAATTTAATTTATGAACTTACCTGGCACTTACCTGTGCATCTGCAGCACCAATCATGCATGTATGCAATTACTAATGCATAAATAATTAGGCATATATTTTGCATGGCATTTCATATCGCATTTCATATCACATGTCACTTAAATTGATTTCCTGGGAAAAAATCTCATTTATATAGGTATATACGGAAAACAAAACTGCCCACTCACCTGGAGTTCGCCCTACAACTCCCTAGCACAACACATCAAAGCATCATGACGATCGGCGCCTAGAACAATCATCAAATCAAACCTCAGAAATCATATCGATAGAATATATAACTTATATAAAACACGTCACTACGTAGTTCGATCCGGAAGATCTGCAACTAAAAATTCCAATCCATAACTTCCAGAGGTCCACAATATATCTCTAGAACAACATCCTAAAATTTCCTTATCATCCAACGGTCGGATCTCCGTCAATTGTCAAAACCAAGTGACGGTTAACATTCTATTTTATGAACTTACAACTCCGATTCCGGAAGATCAGTAAATCGGATTCCCAATCCATAAGTTCCTATAATCCTCAAATATTACGTATTACAACGTATCAAAGTTTGGTGGCGATCCAACGGTCGGATCGTCAATTCACATTTTCACCTAACCACGAATCGTAACGAACTTAGGTTCAATTACTCAATTTACGTCAATCAATTATCAAAACTGAACCTAGAACATTAAACACATGCTAAGAATGACATTGGCGGGCCACTGGCCAGGCGCCGCCGCGGGTGGCGGTCGGCCGCCCCGACTCGCCGAAAAATCCAACTATCTCCAAAAATTATCAAAATTTACAGAAATGAAGATCTCAATTATTAGAGTAAACATTATACCTGAGGCCAAGGCCAATTTGGCCTGGAAAAGCTCATTTTGCCAAAACCGTACGAAACCCTATATGTGGTGTTCTTCAATTCGTCCTCAATTCAACTCCGCCGCTCCAACCAACAATTGGGCATTTTTCTAGGCCTCAAGGGAAGTGTATGTGTAGTGTCAATTGGAAGAAATTATTTCAGAATTTGGAGAATCAACACAAGACCCGCTGGAGTCACCATCGCCAAATGTCACGGATTTGACCCAATTTCCATCAAATCTTAAGAGAAAAATGAAGGAGAAGAGATGTGGTGATGCTTGCAAGTGGAGATGGGATGAAAATCACCTGAAAAACGGCTCAGAACCGCCAGAATTTCACTAGGTCGACGGGTTGGGTGCGCGCGGGTCGACAAGATCCGGCCGATCCTCTCCTTTTCCTTCATCCTCCTTTCCCTCATTTCCTTCTTCTGGTTGGCCAATCAGCTTCCTCTCTCCTCTCCCCATTTGGCCTTTCCTTCTTCTTTTCCGATTGGGCAGCTTTGCCCAATCTCTCTTTTTCTCTTTTTCCTCTGTTTTCCTTTCCTTCCGATGCCTTCCTCTTTCTTTTCCCATTTCTAATAACAACTAATAAAAATAATAACACATAAATATATATATAGGAATTGCTTAAGGGGAGGGATCCCCATTTTTTCAAAAAAATGGGGACACGCTCCCCACCGTTGGATTTGACTTAAATGAAATCCTGTGGTTGAGATTCTATGGCCTGTGTTTTAATCTCAACCACACAATTTCATTAAAGTCAATCTAACGGTGGGGAGCGTGTCCCCATTTTTTTTTGAAAAAATGGGGATCCCTCCCCTTAAGCTCCCTGTATATATATATATGTATGTATATATTAACCAAAGTAAAAGTACTTCTCAGGTTAGAGTTCCGTAAAACTTTAACCGTAACTCCAAATCCTATTCTGCTCGTATTGTCGAGTACTTCAGAAATACGCTGAAATAAGTTCGTACTTCTCACTATACGTTGGTCAACGAAAGTCAAAAATCCTTCACCTCTAGGGCATTTTCGTAAAATCAGGGACGGGCTGTGGCAAATACTTCGGTCAACCACATTTTCATTAATCAAGAATTTAATTACATAAGTTGAATACATACGCCAAGTAATATCTCAAAAACTAACATGAACATTCCCAAAAATAACAAGTATAAGTCGAATACACTTATGGTGTCCCATCTACACTAAACAGCAATCCAATACCTCCAGACGTATTGAGGTGCTAACAAAAAAGTTTTACCCAGTGTTGTTGGTCTGCCCCTGACTTGCAGCAAAAAAAAAAAAAAAAAAGAAAAAAAAAAAACCTTCAATTGTGCAGTAACATCTTTGTTCTCTTTTTGCAAATCCATTGCGCTCTTAACTCTTTGTTCTTCTTTTGCACAAGGGGTACATGACATACAAAAGAGAAGTTAGTTAGTTAGCTAGACGTGTACAATTTGGACCTAATGTGCCAAACAGTGAAATGTAGCCAGGGTTCCATATTGGTTTTGAAATATCTCCTGCATCAATTGTTGGATAAGTGGAAGAAAGATAGTGAAAACATATTCAATTGAAGATGAATGATCAATAAACCAAATGGAGCTCATATAAACATACTAAACACCCATGTCTTCAACAATATTCAATTAGCAATGCAAGAAAAGTCAATTACAAAGGTAAATGGAAAAGAAAGAGAATATGCATACTAGAATGACAAAAACGGGCATGGGATATATGTTGCTTTTCTACGTTTGTGTGTTGTCGTTGCCTCCTTACGACAACGTTCCTCCTCTTTCCATCAAACTCATTTAACTAAAATCCACTACCTAGCTTTTATTCCAGTTCCCCAACCACCTGTACCACCACTACCACCACTTCACCTAATCTAACGGCTCGCGCCGCAGCATACCTGGAATCTCCCTGTCCCACCGGACGCCATGATGTTGTGAACACGGAAAATTCCTGAAACAAAGAGACAAGAACAACGTACACAAACAAATATTTGTATTTGATGATTTTGGGTTACAATCTCTCTCTATTTTGATCCTCTGATTCGATCTCCGTAAGGTGTTGATTTGTGGATGTGTGATTGATCCAAGGGCCGTCAAGGCTTGATCTTGGATGAACGTTCTTTAAGGGCCGTGGACTTGATCTTGAAGGTGGATTTGAGCGGATCTTCAAAGGGGCTTTTGGGCTTGATCTTTGAAAAAACAGTGATGAACGGATCTCCAAGGGCTTTTGGGCTTGATCTTGAAGAACAGTGATGAACGGATCTTCAAGGGCTTTTGGGCTTGATCTTGAAGAACGGTTGGATGTGTGGATTTGTCGACGTTGTTGATCCAAAAGGCCGTTGGGGCTTGATCTTGGATGAACGGATGATGAACGATGGTGCTTTCTTCAAGGGCCGTCGGGCTTGATCTTGGAAGAACGATGAACGATGAACGAAGAACGCTTTCCTCAAGGGTCGTCGGGGCTTGATCTTGAAGGTGGATGATTGTTGATCCAAGGGCCGTCGGGCTTGATCTTGGAAGAACGATGAACGAATAACGCTTTCTTGATTCTTCGGGAACCTGGATGCTTGAGAGCTTCGGAGTTTCAAAGCTTCAGAGCTTCAAGAGTTTTGCCTAATGATTTTGGTTCCCTCAAATGAATGAATTAGCCTTCTATTTATAGAAATTTTCAAGGCCTAATTTTGAATATAATATTCCATATGAAATAAGTCGTTTCTGCCAGGTGTTGACACGTGTCCTGTTTGATGACTTTTCCAACTTATTTCAATTTTTTGTTTAGACACACGCTACGTGTAAAATTTATGTAATACATGAGCGTTGAAACTTTGATTTATCGGTCAACATTTATTTACCGAAATTTCGATGTCTACAAATGCCCCCACTTCAAGGCGCGTTGTATACATGTGCTTGTCACGTGTAGGAGATGCGTTTTGAAGTCCCTTACTGTAGATGTCGATCCAAGGGCCGTTGAGGCTTGATCTTGAATTGGGCTGGAGATTTCTTCAAGGGCCGTCGAGGCTTGATCTTGAATTGGGCTTGAGATTTCTTCAAGGGCCGTTGAGGCTTGTTCTTGAACTTTTGTTTGAAATTTCTTCAAGGGCCGTCGAGGCTTGATCTTGAAGGTTGAAATTAGACCACAAGGAGCTTCATGTGGTAGATGATCTTTGACTTTGGTAGTGGGTGAATCGGCACATATTTTGTTGCGCTTGTTGACTTTCCACAGCTTTGATCTTGAACTGGGTCGGAGGATTTTCTGGATTCCTCCAATTGTTGATTTTCCACAGCTTATTCTTGAACTAGGTTTTGATTCAAGGGTGGTAGACACTTAATCTTGGATCGGACTTGTGATTTCCTCAAGGGCCGTCGAGGCTTGATCTTGAATTTGGCTGGAAACTTCTTCAAGGGCCGTTGAGGCTTGATTCTTGAAGGTTGACTCAAACACATGGCAAGCAGGCACGAGGTAAAGGTGACAACCTGTTTCTTTGTTCAATCTTTCTAATTCATACCTGAACAGTTTGGTCAACGGTATGATCTTCAAGATTGATGGGTTTTTCTTCAAGTTGGTGACTTAATCTTTAAGGATTCGATTCAAGGGTGGTGAATCGGCACGTGCAGCCCACAACGCCTAGTAAGTCGACCCAAGAATTTGAGGGTCAAAACGAGTTCACCGTCCAGAGTGATTACAACCCTGATGATATGAGATACTTTTGATTTTGAAGAAGTAGCGGATGAATCGGCACGTGCTTTGTTGTGCTTGTCTCCACATGCTTCAATGTATTATTTTCCCTTGCTTTATTTGTTCCTCAGGCAGATGTGGCATCTTCTCGAGTTCTTCATCTCAGACTCTTTCTGCTGAGTTGACTGTGCATGCTGCATTCTTCTCTGCTTGTTTCTTCTGCACGTTGTCTCCACATGCTGCAAGGTATCATTTTCACTTGCCTTATCTATTCTTCAGGCAGATGTGGTAGCTTCTTTGGAAGTACAACAGCAGTGGGAGACGAGTACTCGAGATCAGTGCTAGGTAGGCAATCAGGGAAGGGTTCCAAGCAGTCGGTTCCTTACCCGAGTTTGAGTGGAAGTTCCGGCATATTGTTTTCTTTATCCTTGTCTTTGTAGGTAAGAACAAGGACAAAGGAAAGGATAGGGAGAACGCATGATATGAGATACTCTTGCTTTCTACCCTGGTGATATGAGATACTTTTGCTTTGGAGTCATTGGCTTGCAGAGGTACCCCAAGGAATAAGGAACACTGAGTGACCCGAGAGGCTTCGTTGGGAAGGTATTCTCGGAGATGAAGAAAGGTTATGTATGTCTGCCTCGCTATGGAGGGTGAAGGTGGACAGTTATAGGAAATTCGTTAGTACCTGTAGAGGTACTATTCTTTTACTCGTGTCGGTAACCAATGCGTGATTGATCAGTATGGCTTCACGTGCCTTCTTCTTTATCAGAAATTTTCGACAAATTGTTCGTAATTTTCGTCAAGCTGAGTGTGCGTGTGATAGGTGTTGACGAGGCTGAAAAAGACTGGCGCCTCTTCGATATCTAGGATCGGCACTTCGACAAATTGCCCGTGATTTCCGCAAAGCTGAGTTTGTGCGTGACGGGTGCTGACGAGGTTGAAAAGACTGGCGCCTCTTCGATATCTGGGATTGGCGCTTTAACAAATTGCCCGTGATTTCCGCAAAGCTGAGTTTGCATGTGACGGGTGTTGACAAGGCTGAAAAGACTGGCGCCTCTTCGATATCTGGGATTGGCACTTTAACAAATTGCCCGTGATTTTCGCAAAGCTGAGTTTGCGTGTGACGGGGGCTAACGCGTCTGGAAAAGCAAGATGCTTCTCCGATTTCTGAGTTTGCCTCTTCGATTTTTGAATCGGCATTTTCAAACTCTGAGCTCACCTCTTCGATCTCTGAAATCCCGTCGAGTGCTGCTTTTTTATAGAGGCACGCAGTTCGTTTCAAAGCACACTTGAATTTTCGCTTGTAGAAACTCCCTTCTTGCACTTCTAAGATCTTGATTCGTCCGACCTCTTCTTTCTTCAACACTTTGAAAATGTCTGGACCCTCCGACCGTCGTTTTGACTTGAATCTTGGTGAAGAGGCAGTCCCGCCTTCTCCAGACAACATATGGCGCCCATCCTTCATATCCCCTACTGGTCCTCTTACCGTCGGGGATTCGGTGATGAAGAATGACATGACCGCTGCGGTGGTGGCCCGGAACCTTGTCACTCCCAGAGATAACAGACTACTTTCCAAACGGTCTGATGAGTTGGCTGTTAAAGATTCTCTGGCTCTTAGTGTGCAGTGTGCAGCGTGCAGGTTCTGTGTCTAATATGGCCCAACGCCTATTTGCTCGAACCCGTCAAGTTGAATCCTTGGCGGCTGAAGTGATGAGTCTCAAACAGAAGATTAGGGGGCTCAAGCATAAGAATAAACAGTTGCACAAGCTCGCACACAACTATGCCACAAACATGAAGAGGAAAATTGACCAGATGCAGGAATCTGATGGTCAGATTTTACTTGATCATCGGAGGTTTATGGGTTTGTTCTAACAACATTTACCTTCGTCTTCTGGGGCTGTACCGCGTAGTGAAGCTCCGAATGATCATCCTTTGGCTCCTCTTCTTCCTGGAATTCCGCCGAGTGGTGAGGCTTCAAACAGTCAACCTCCAGTGCCTCTCATTTCTGGAGCTCTGCCGAGTGGTGAGGTGGCACCTGATCGTCCTTGAAGATCCCCTCTTGTAAATTTGATTTGATTGATTTTTTATTTTTTTTATTTTTTATTTTTGTATGTACAATGCAAATTTATGTAAAAATTTCCAGAAAGAAATAAAGAAAAGCGGACTTTATTTCTCTCGATGCATTTGGTTTTTTTTTTTTTTTTTTTTGCTGTAAACATACATATATTATGCACACATACATACATATTAATTTTTCACATGGACTGATCCACCATTCTTTTTTTTTTTTTAATTTTTTTTTTCACATGGTGCCAGAGGCACCAAGACTCCACCAAAATTTTTTTTATATTATTTCTCCTTCTTTCCAGTCTTGGCTTTAAAACAATCAAAACACGGTAAGTGGAGCACCCAAAACCTTTACAATATATATATATATATTTTTTATTCTTTTATTTTTTTTCTTTGCACATGGTGCCTGGTGCACCCCCCTTTTTTTTTCACGTGGTGACAGCATCACTTTGCTTTGCTCCACCCTCTTTTTTTTCACGTGGTGACAGCACCACTTTGCTTTGCTCCACCACTTTTTTTTTTTTTTTTTGTATAAATTAGGATGCTTGGCTGAGGGATTTTGTAGGGAAGGACGAAGACGGACGGAAAGCTGGAGTTTAAGGAAGAGCTTCTCGGCCGGCTAGTCGTTTGACAGCGGTCTTTGAAGTGGGTGGCAGCTGCGAGGCAAGAGACGGAAGAGGGTGCAAGAGAAGAGCGGTGCAACCTTGATGTCGGAGACTTTACCGTCGCCGTTGCTGCTTGGAACTGACGGGCAGAAGGGGATTGCCGCTCATTGTTGATGGGCCCATTCATGTCGTCTGAAACAACACCAGCTTGCCCGTGAACACCGTATTGATGAGCCACCTCAAGCCCGTATGTGGCTCCAGCCCAACCGCAGAGACGGCTTGAAGGATCTGAGCGCCGGGGATGGGGGAGAGTACAGCAAGCTTGCAGAGGTTGAAGAGGAGCTCCGCCTGGGAGCGCTGATCGTTGGCGGAAGACATGAGGTGGGAGATCAGGGTTTAGAAAGGGGCCGGGTCGGTCTTAGCGACAATTTAGACGATTCAGATGAAGTCGTACGGCACCAGCATCAGCGAGTGCATAACGCCAGTCAACTGTAGCGCCTGGAAGGTCCGAGCGTAGGTGGGTGTGACGGCAATGACCGTTTTTGAGGTTGTTGACTCCAAACTGCCTCCCCTGCTTCTTCTAAATCGTCTCAATTTATGCGGTGCGCATTCATGGTCTCGATCGGGTTCGGGTGCGACCACGGTCAGATTCGGATCCCATGCTGCCTGACGATGACCCGGCTGCTGGAGCCAGCGGTGGTGGTGTTCCTGTTGAGATGCCTTTCCAGCTGGTCATCCAAGCTCTTCAGATCAATCCGATCTACCCTCACAAACCCATCTGAGCTTTTCTTCATTTTTTGTTGCTTCTGATTTCAGAAGCTTAGAAATTGAATGAGTTGTTTGGAATGGATCAGAGTTTCAGATCTAATGGATGGCTGAGAGACTGAATTTGGGTGCCTTCTAGGTGCCCCAAATTTCTACAGAGACGAAGGGAGAGGGAGGAGGGAGCAGAAGCTGTGAAGATCGAGAGACAGAAACCTCCAGGACCGAAATTCGAATCCAACCCATTTCGAACCATGACTTCCATGTGGGCGCTCCTGATAACCACCACGATGATGCTTTTGAGGACTGTGGCTATGCCTTCACTTGTTTCTCCCAAATAACCGCCTCCTCAACTCCCTGCTAATTTTCTTCAAGTGCATGAAGTTGCAGTAGCCACCTCGATTGCATACATTTTCTTCGTACTGCCTACAGGTAGCTTCACGAAAATCCGTCAAGGGTGAAAAGTCGACGATGATGGGACGCCCTGCATAGAACCTGCCAGTGAAATTCTGAAGCGCAGCTTGAGCATGTTCTTCCTCCCTGAACCGAACGTACACATTACCAACCATGTGGTCAGCCAAATTGTCACAGATATCCAAGCTTTCGATCTGTCCGTACTTGCTCAGCTCCTCGAACAGATCCTCATAAAAATCCTCGAAGTTGTCCTGGATCTTGCGGGGGTCGAGGGCTTGGCCCTGGGGGTCGACGCCGGGGTTGGTAAGCATATCGGGGCGCTGGTACATGTTGGAGAGGAGGAGTTGTTGACAAAATTCCCTCCAATCTTTTCTAGCAGGTAACATCTTACGGTAAAAGTTTTATGCTTCGACGAATCGCTTAAGTTGCTGCAACCAATTTGCATATTCTTTGTTGTCCTTGTTGAGCATGTACTCATGCAAGAAATTAGTTGTGCTGGGCTTGATTCCTCTCACCTCTAAATACTTGTGGAATGCTTTCTGAAGGTTCTCATCCAAATCATGGAAATCAGGCCCCTCGTAGGCAATTTGATCCTCGGAATCTTCGGGATTTTTCACTGCCAAGCTGTCAATTTGAAACTCATCAGGGTAAGTAGTGACGCTAAACTCGACAACTGGTCCGTTACCCTTGGAGACAGTTACAACCAACGGGATGCTGGATTGGTTGGCGTGTTCATCATTGTCATCATTTTGGTTATCATCGTTGTCGTATTCACCTGTGACTAGATCAGGCATATGAACTTCAACCTGTATGTCTTCACCTTGATATGTTCTTTTCAGCGTCACTGTTTGGATTCCGGGAGTATCTTCAATTTTAAAGGGGAAGGATGATGGAATCTCCTCAACCTTGTCGAGATCCTCGGTCTCCTCAGCGCACTTGATCTCCGACTCGATCACCTTGATCAGAGACTGGTCCGAACTGTGGCTCGAATAGTATCGAGGGGTGGGAACGAAAGGGGTCGGCTGAGTGTGCTTTCGGGAGAAATTGAAGCGGTTGACGGCGGTGGCAACAGCGCCGTGGTAAGACCGCTGGCCACGAGCAAGGCGGCTGGCGAGTGGGGCCAGGGAGGAGGCCGATCGGCGGAGAATTGAAGTGAAAGCCATTTGGTTTGGAGGAGAAGCGAGGCGAGGGTTTAGCTAGGGTTTTAGAAACAGGGCTTTCTCTGTCCCTTGACTCCTTGAGAGGTTTAGTGCGGCTGAGATTTGAGACAAGCATTGGATTTGACCGCGGATTGGGCTTGGAGGCTGCCACTTGGGCCTGGATGGCCTCATTTTAAGAGGCTTGCTGCTGATGGGGTTTCAGAATGATTTTTTTTTTAAATACATAATAACATATGTATTCAATTTTTTTTTTTTTCGAAGAAACTGTAGTTTAATTTTGTACAAAGAAAATAGTAATTTTCTTTAACAAAATAAATTTGTAATGAAATTGACCTTCTTTAATAAAACATTTATTCTTTTGATTTTGATGTGACTGAACTCAAAAAATTGAACATTCGAGCTGCCTACGTACCCCTCCAAAGAAGAGATCAAGTCGTAACGTAGTTCAAATACATTTTTTTTTTCTTTTTGTGTCGTTTGCAGTTTTAACTCATGCAGGCAAGGAGTGTTGTTGTCGTTTGCAGTTTCAACTCGTGCAGACAAGGAGCATTTGGTGCCGTGTTGCAGTTTCAGCTCGTGCAGGCAAGGAGGTTTGGTGTTGCCTTTTATGCTCGTGCAGACCAGGAGCGTTGGTTCGTGCAGTTTAGGCTCGTGCGAACAAGGAGCTTAGTGCCATGCAGTTTAGGCTCGTGCAGGCGAGGAGCCTTGTGTCTTGCAGTTTAGGCTCTTACAGACAAAGAGCTTTGTGTCTTGCAGTTTAGGCTCTTACAGACAAAGAGCTTTGGTTCGTGCAGTTTAGGCTCGTGCGAACAAGGAGCATTGGTGAATTTGTCAAGCAATTTTGGAAAAGCGTTCCTCACAATCTTCATAGCAAGGAGCCTTGACCGCGTGATTGAAGAAGTCTTCGGGCAAGAAATCACGCATCGTGATGGCAACGGACGATCTTTGTGTCGCAATTTTATCATCTTCAACATGTTCACGTTGCTTTGAAGGTTGACAAGAGCTGCTTTGCCCCCTTTCCGATTGGCAAACTTGTGGAGGAGACGTATGCTTCTTGTGCAATTTCTTAGGAGTGACTTGAGTCCATCCTTCAACTTTGCTTGTCTTGGAGGATGCCCCCAGCGGTTGAGGTGAAAATTTTGAGTCGGAAGAGCCAGAAGTGAAGGTGGTATAGTTTGAGTTCACCACATCGTCAAGATCTAGCTCGATGATTCCTTTCTGAGCCAGCTTCATGATGAGATCTTTCAGTACGAAACATTTTTCTGTCGGATGACTGATGAAGCGGTGGAATTTACAGTATCTTGGACTGTTGGTACGATTCATTTCTTCCGGCCGTCTGCACTCAGGCAAACTGATCACCTTCTTGTCCAACAGGTCATCTAGCATGGCAACCACATCAGAGTCGGGGAATGGATAAGTCTTCTCCTCAAGCTCCTTCAAAGTGCGTCTACGCGTCTCTTGATCACGAAAAGCTTCGGTTTGAATCGCCTTGCCTCGTGTGGATATTTTGACGGGAGATGTGTTGACCGTCATCGCTTCCTTGGTGGGTTTCCATGCAGCATTTTCCACCTTTGTCCCAAGAACTTTGTCGTTCTTGTAGTCGGTGATCGGTTCTTTCTTCCCATGATGGGCGATGCTCAACTCCATGTTATGGGCGCGAGTGGCCAATTCCTCGAAGGTCCGATGTTTAATGCCTTGAAGGATGTATTGCAAACCCCATTGCATGCCTTGGATGCACATCTCGATTGAAGAGGTTTCCGAGAGCCTGTCTTTACAGTCGAGGCTTAGAGTGCGCCATCTGTTGATGTAGTCAATGACTGGCTCGTCCTTTCACTGCTTTGTGCTCTTTAGCTCTAGCATGCTCACAGTGCGGCGGGTGCTATAGAAGCGGTTGAGGAATTCCCGCTCTAATTGCTCCCAGCTGTTGATGGACTCGGGCTCTAGGTCCGTGTACCACTCAAAGGCATTGCCTTTCCGCGAGCGCACAAACTGCTTGGCGAGGTAGTCTCCCTCCGTCCCTGCGTTGTTGCAAGTTTCGACGAAATGTGCAACGTGCTGCTTTGGGTTTCCTTTTCCATCGAACTGCATGAACTTTGGTGGTTGATAACCCCTTGGCATCCTTAGGGCATCAATCTTCTTGGAATAGGGCTTCGAGTAGAACAAGGAGGTATGTGAGCTCCCTTCGTACTGTGCCTTGATGGTGTTGGTGATCATCTCTTGCAGCTGCTGGATAGAAAGAGATCCCATGAGTGCCGCTGCTTGGTCTGACTCCGACTTCACATCGTTTTTCTCCACCTGAGGCTCCTCTCATTCGTCGTCTCTTCTCTTTAGTAGATCATCCTCTGGGTCGGGTTTATCACCGTCCTGCGCCTCCAGTCGGTTGACCAGTGCTGCAATTTGCAAGTCTTTTTCTTCCACAGTTCGGGTTAGCCTTGCGATCGCTTCATTCATTTGAGCCAGCTGTTCATCGATTGAAGTTGCTCCAATGGTCATGACTTGCATGGCTGAACTGTCGCTTGAATCGGCATCGGAGAGCATGGATTCGGAGTATTTCCTTGGGCTTTCCCCCCTTGGTGCCCTTAGTGAGGCTAAGGTGATCAAAGGCTCGTGCCTTCGGTGCTTTTGTTCCCTTGGCAGAGTTGATGTAGAGGTGAAAGAGGCGGCAGAAGTAGCTCTTGCCATGCTTCGAGTCGTGATGCCCACAGTGACACCAGTTGCGACGAGGACGCTCTTGTTCTTTGCGCCGGTTGCGAGAACAGTTTGAGCCTTCCTTGATGCCATTAATTTTGGAAGTGCACTTGAATTTCTTGAACGGAGAAAGAGATGAGAGGTAGAGATGTCCCACTGGGCGTGCCAATTTGTGAACACGGAAAATTCCTGAAACGAAAGAGACAAGAACAACGTACACAAACAAATATTTGTATTTGATGATTTTGGGTTACAATCTCTCTCTATTTTGATCCTCTGATTCGATCTCCGTAAGGTGTTGATTTGTGGATGTGTGATTGATCCAATGGCCGTCAAGGCTTGATCTTGGATGAACGTTCTTTAAGGGCCGTGGACTTGATCTTGAAGGTGGATTTGAGCGGATCTTCAAATGGGCTTTTGGGCTTGATCTTTGAAAAAACAGTGATGAACGGATCTCCAAGGGCTTTTGGGCTTGATCTTGAAGAACAGTGATGAACGGATCTTCAAGGGCTTTTGGGTTTGATCTTGAAGAACGGTTGGATGTGTGGATTTGTCGACGTTGTTGATCCAAAGGGTCGTTGGGGCTTGATCTTGGATGAACGGATGATGAACGATGGTGCTTTCTTCAAGGGCCGTCGGGGCTTGATCTTGAAGGTGGACGATTGTTGATCCAAGGGCCGTCGGGCTTGATCTTGGAAGAACGATGAACGATGAACGAAGAATGCTTTCCTCAAGGGCCGTCGGGGCTTGATCTTGAAGGTGGATGATTGTTGATCCAAGGGCCGTCGGGCTTGATCTTGGAAGAACGATGAACGAATAACGCTTTCTTGATTCTTCGGGAACCTGGATGCTTGAGAGCTTCGGAGTTTCAGAGCTTCAGAGCTTCAAGAGTTTTGCCTAATGATTTTGGTTCCCTCAAATGAATGAATTAGCCTTCTATTTATAGAAATTTTCAAGGCCTAATTTTGAATATAATATTCCAGATGAAATAAGTCGTTTCTGCCAGGTGTTGACACGTGTCCTGTTTGATGACTTTTCCAACTTATTTCAATTTTTTGTTTAGACACACGCTACGTGTAAAATTTATGTAATACATGAGCGTTGAAACTTTGATTTATCGGTCAACATTTATTTACCGAAATTTCGATGTCTACAGATGTTTCCCAAGTTCCTCTTGACTAATTGACACATCCCGACCCATAATGCCTATTTAGACTCTGAATCGAGCTGTGATGATCGACACCTGGAAGGTGATGAAGTCATAAAGTGTAGTGTAGTGGAAAATGTGAATAAATTTAAACCTAAAAGTGCCTAATTTGAAAAGTGCGATGTGAACAGGAATGAACTCATTTCAAACGTGATGACAAATCATAAGTGAAGTACAGTAAAGTGGAATGAGAGTTATACCATCGAAGGTAACCACCTATACCAATATTTACCAAGAATCCTCGTCCATACAAAAGTGGGCCTGAAGATAAAGTTTGATAAAAACCTTTCTGAAAACATTGTAACCCCTCACCATAAAACAAATATAGTTTCCAAAAAATCATACTACATATAAGTATGAAATCAAATGCATGCCAACAGTAAGTCCAGAAATATGCCACAACACAATATCTCAACGGCAATATAAATATAATCATGTGCACGCAAGTCGGAGTCACCTCATGTGACCTGTACGACTGCACCTATTGCTCATCCATCTATGCTAACACACGAGTCGGAGTCATCTAATGTGACTTGTATGACAGGGCTAGGTGTAATAATATACATTCTAGTGCTACGATTACGTGAAGGCTAGCTCTATGCGCATCACCTACAAGTCAGAGTCGCCTAATGCGACCTGTACGATAAGACTAGCACCTACTTGGATTCAAGGCGAGCGTGCGGTGCAAGGTGAACATCATGTGAAGGACTGGCCCTGACCTGGGGTGAGAGCACTAACACCGGGTGTAGCAATGATGAGCAAGGTTCTAAAAAACGATAGGCGCTAGTCGGGCGGCTAGGCGGGGTCTAGGCGGCCTAGGCGGATTTAGATAAATTTCTTGTATATCTTGTAAATAAGTGTACACTGACATTTATAAAAAAATTATACTCGTATGAAATCCCTGAATAAGATAGTAAAAAAAATAATAAAATGTGTATCTAACAAGTCTAGAAAATCAATAGAACTTATGCTATGAAACAGCCTGACAATCTAATATTTTTTTTAATGGGAAAAAAAATAATAGCACTTGATGCTATGGATGGATTGAAAGGTGACAACCTTTTTTCTTTAGAAAAGTCAAGCTAGCTGTCCAATTGGACAGAAACAAAAAAAAATTAAATAAAATAATTTGAAAGTGATCACGTGGGTGTGGAAGGAAGAGAGATAAATTAATTTTTTTCTCATCTTCTTCCTCTTCGCAAGAACACAGGCAGAAGCTCATGAAGCCCAGAAAAATCAGAACAAAGCTAATCTGCATTCATCCTTTCTCAAGTTCGAACACATAAAAAATTGAAAATTCCAAACCCCCTAGGCCACCTAGTCGCCCTCTTGGGCCGCCCAAGGGCCGCTCAGGTCGCCTCAGCGCCCGCCTAATCCATGTCCCGATATTGCTCCCGATTATGCATTAATCCCGGCGGTTGGCCACTGCCCAGCGCCTAGGCGGCCGCCTAGGCCGATTTTTAGAACACTAATGATGAGCCATTATATGAAAATGAGCATGCCATAACTCAATCATTCCAAACAACACAATAAACTCACCTAAACTTACCTACGCGTCCTGTAGAATTACTTAGCATTTCACAACAGTGCAACATTTCTCATAACATAATTTAATCATGGCATGTAGTGCATAAATCAATTCAAAAGCATTTGTGGAAACTATCAATCATACACACACACACACACACACACACACACACACACACACACACACACACACACACACACACTACAAAAAGGAAAAGACCCACTCACTGAGGTCCGCGCTACAACTTCCTAGCATGAATATCGAGGCGTCACAAATTTTTTGGCGCCTGCCACGAAGTTCAAAAGTGAACAGAAGATGGTCAATTTCGCCAATAAAGTCGGCGGGTGCCTAAAGTTTTCAGGCGTCGATTCGTCACCTACGGTGGTCCAATGGGGTCAAGGTTGGTCGAGATTTACTCCTGAGATGATGGGCTACAAAACCCAAGTAGTGGTGTCGGCCATCGCTTTGCTGATTCACTGGAAAAATGAAAAGGGTGGCTGGAGCACCATTGGTTTTCATCGGGTTTTGTGACCTTGCACCGCCACATACAAAGGTTAATCAATGTGGTTCTTGGTTGGGTTTCGTAGAGGGGAGTGAGAGCTTTAAGATGGTGGTGGTGGTGTTGAAAAATTCCACTGAAGTTGGCTGGAATCGATGACGGAAAATGGGAGGTTGCGAGGATGGGTAGACGGGAAGAAGAGGGGTACACTCTTTCTCTTCTCTTGATTGGCTCTCTCTCTCTCTCCCTCTATTTTCTGATTGGTCCTCCCTTTCTTTAACTGATTGGTCCCTTATTTTCTAGCTTAAATCTGATTGGTTTCTTTCCCACAAGTTGGGAGTTAAATTTATTTATAACTAAACTTTAAATAACCAATTTCAAACGTCCGTAACTATACCGTTATAATCCAAACTCGCAAACGGTTTTTGCCTATGCGTTCGTACCATAAAGTACTACACAAATACGTTAAAAGAATAATTTGTACGTCTCACTACACACAGGTCAATGAAAGTCAACATCCTCACCTCTAGAGGCATTTTCATCAATTCACTCATTTAAAATTACTAAAATCGTAAAATTGAGGATGAGTGTTGCACTAAAGATAAAAGAATTGAGTATTCTGGATTATGTTAGTGTTGAAATAGGTTTGTTTACATTAACTTTTGGAATTAATGAATTTGTGGCCTTTGTTTGGTATTCTGATTATTTTGGCATTAGAGTCTACATTGGAATTTGATTTTGATTCACAAATTTTTGATAAACCCCAACAAGAAATTTAGGAATGTGTATTAGTTTTTTTTTTTTTTTTTTGGGTTTTTTTTTTGGGGGGGGGGTGTTATTCGGATTACTTTTTTATGACTCTCTCTTTCTCTCGGATATCTGCTTTTTCTTCTGTCTTTGCATATTTTGTTTTTATGTTAATTTTGGAAAGTTCCCAGCAAATGCATGTGAGTGTGTGTCTTTTTTTATTTATTTAAATTTTTGATTAAATTGTATTTTGTTGTGAAGTAGTAAGGGGAAGTGGAAAATGGATTGTATAGATTGCAAAGTTCCCACAATTTTGATTCAGAAATTTCTGATAAAGTTCCCAACAAGAAATTTGGGAACGTACATTAAGTTTTTTTTTGGGTTTTTTTTTTTCTTCCAATTTTTGGGTTTTCATTTGGGTTATTCTCTGAACATTCTCCTTTTCTTTTACGCTTGGTTTCGTATACAACGTTGTCACGTTGCATGCAAAACGTTGCATGCAAATAAATAACCTTCCAGAAAGCCCACAAGCCACTAAAATGGCAACTGGCATATCTGCTTATTTCTATGTTTCAAAATCTGGGTTTTAGATATTTGTTTTGTTAATTTTGGAATTTGACTCCTAAATTTTTTAAAAGTTTTGAATTTTTTTTGTTATTTAGGATTCAAGATTGGATTCTCTCAATTTCTGGGCAAAAGAAAATAGGGAGAGAACACCAATGTACCTGAAAAAGTTGAACTTAATTGTATCGCTGTTTCATTTTCAAATATAGTTAGGAGACTTTATCCTAGAAATGATTACAAATTTTGGAAAGATCAAAACATCAGAATACGTTTCATGCTAATACAGATTTGGTGCTTTCTTAAATTACATGCCGAAGTTGTATTTTAGTATACATGAGACGAAATGCTTATCTCAATTGATGCTTAATGTTCCACACAGTCTCTCAAATTTCTATAAAATTGACTAGTTGTAAATGTGCTGAATGTATTTATCATATGATTAATTCCACTGATAAAGCATAAGACTTTTTCAGATTAATTCCATATTTAAAGCGAGCGAAAAATATGATTACATTTATTTGTGTTGATATGAATAACCCATGAATTTTTTTTTTGGTATTAAATTACAAATAACTAAATACATACGTGTCTACACTTCTATTCTATCACATGTATATTGGCTTCCAAATTTGTAGCGCAATGAAGATAGATCTGTTCTGAAGTTTGTTACCTTTTCAATCTAACAAGAATATCAAAGTTCGTGTGTGCAAGATTTGGATACCAAAAGTTATAGGAAAGGATAATAAGTTTGGCGGTGTCCAGTGTATATTGGTTGATGAAATGGTAAGCAAATATTTTTTTTCTTTAGTTATAATAATACCATATTCTATGAATTTGTCAGTAATATTAACCTAAATTCTACTGAAAGGGTATATGTATTTTAGTTATTTGCGAACTTACAAATGACCTTTCTTGAAGAATGAAAGAAATTAGATTTCAACTTTGAATGGATATTCAATCAACCTTGAAAAATGGTTTCAACAGAAATGATCTTATGATCTAAAGCAATATTTGATGACAAGGTAAAAGATATTCAATCAAGCTCCAAAGCTTCTTATGAAATAGTGGTAGAATTTCAGGAGGAAGATACGACTGCTCAAAATTTTTTATTGACTCCACCACTTTTTTGAAAAAAAAAAAAGTTAAAAGTATGTCTCTTCTACCTCTTCATCCATCATTGTCACAACATCACATATTGAAAGTTCCGCTCGGAAGACTCTTTTCAGCTCCGAGACAAGAAAAAAAAAAAAAAAAGGTAAGAACTTCCACAATAACTGAATAAATATCTCATTCGCATCTATATTTTCACATTACCAAACATCTACTAATACATTAATCTTTTTTTTATTTATATGGATTTAAGGGAAACTAAAACTTTTGAAGAAACTGATGAACAAAATATTTTAGACATTAAAGATTTTTGTCACATCCCGGTCTAGGCCCCCACCACATCCCAGGCTCGACTCAGCCGTAGCACGATATTGTCCGCTTTGGGCTCCGACCACGCCCTCACGGTTTTGTTTCTGGGAACTCACACGAGAACTTCTCAGTGGGTCACCTATCATGGGATTGCTCTCGCGCGAACTCGCTTAACTTTGGAATTCCGATGCAACCCGAAGCAGTGAGCTCTCAAAATGCCTCGTGCTAGGTAGAGATGGGAATATACATATAAGGCTTACATGATCCACTATCCTGAACGATGTGGGATGTTACAATTTTCCCATCAAATCTCAAAAAAAAAAAAAAATATAAAAAAAAAAAACCAATGCTTCTCCAAACAAATTTGAAATAGTCTCTATTGTTTTCAAAACTCAATACGTTACATATATTAGTTATTAGTACATATATTTTTAGAATTCAAATTTTATCATATTTCTTATACAAAAATATAATCTCAATCTACAGGAAAAAGAAGTACAAAGATGAATGATAGGAGCATATTTATGTGACTTAGTTAACTTGTTTTCTTGCATTTTCATAGCTAGTTTCTGTTTATTATAGTGATTTAAGCTATTTTCGTGTGTTTGTAGGTCCAAATGACAAAGTTGGTAAGAAAGTGTAATTTGGAGCATTTTGGAGCAGTTTTTGGGCCAAAAATGGATAGCATATGAATGGAGCAAGGTGGATGGACGTTTTTGAAATTCAAGAGGCTAGGAATGTGCTAAAGATCTGGAAGAAATGAATTCAAGACAAAGAAGATAAGGAATCAGCCAAAAAAGAAGGAACATTATCCAACCTTATCTTATCCAAACTAACCTTATCTTATCTTATCCTATCATAATCTTATCCTACCTTAATTCCAACTGAAAGGGGGGGATCAATTTCACATTAAAGCACCTACAAATCAGGTTTCTAGAAGCCAAGACCTTATCCCTAAATTGGTGCCACACCTAGCCATTCTAGAAGCTATATTTCCTGCTGAAAGGACTACTCATTTTCCTCCCTGGAATCTGATGAGAAGTGTCATTTTTCCTTGCTAATTTGGAATCCTAATTCCCTTTGTTCTTAGCCTATGCTGTGCCTTCCCTTTTCCCTATAAATACAATTGCTGCAGCACTCAGAATTCACCCATCTCTCACCACAATTTTGCACCAAACACCACACATCCATCATACACGGAAAATCCCTCTAATGCCGTAGCCTTGCAAGGAGAAAGGAGAGGAGACCCTTTGTCGTGCCCTGCCATTCAAGACCCTTGGGTTGCTGGAGCGTTCTTAGGTGTATTCTATCTTTTGTTTTCAATGTTTAATTTAAGTTATCTTTGTTTAAGTGTGAACATGAGGAACTAAACTCGTTTTGGCTAGAGGCAAATTCAAAGCCATGAACATATATTGCATATGAATTGATTACTTTCAGTTATTACTCCATAAATCGTGAATGTAATCTGCTTGACTGTTTAATTCAGAACTTATTCTTGTATGTTGATTAAGGGTGCACACTTGATTTGCATACATGAATTTGATGCTAAAATATAAGGGAGTTTCACCTAATAGTTATGAACTTATATTTACAAGTAGTGGAGGTCATTGGTCATGATCGTGTTAAGTGAATTCTTGGCAGGAGTATCATGCTATTCATAGTTACGAATATCTTATCAATGCTTATGATTTTCATAGAACTTAATGATCTTTGATATGTATCTTTATTATGTTGCTCGTGTAGGGAACTTGATAAGAATAATTTGGTTGCGACGCTGAGTCTGATTCAATGAACTTAGGAAAATCTGAGGGTTAATTAGTGTTGTTCACGGTTAATCTGGGGCGTTGTCATTCATGGTTTATAGGAAGAATAACTGAAAATCGATTCGTATGCATATGTATCATGTGTGGAGAAGGACCCTCTAGCTAGCCATTCACCCATTAAATCACCAATTTCGTCCAAAGTTATTTAGAGTCTTAAATCTGTTTAGTTTTAGTCTTAAATTCGTCAAAAACCAACTCCCCCTTTATATTTTGTGTTTTTAGTTAGAATCTGTCCAAAACTGGTTTCTTTTTAGTGTTTTGAGTATTTTTAGTACAAATTTCGTCCAAAGTCATCCTTAGTGTTAGTTTTGAGTCAATTTGTTTGTTTTGTGTAGTTTTGAGTAGTCTGAGTAAGTTTTGAGTCATAAGAGTCTAGTTCAGTATTTTTAAGTCTAGTTGAGTATAATTGAGTCTAATTTGAGTTGATTAGCAGTCCCTCCTAATCCTCGGCCTAGAATGATCTCTACTTACACATACTACAACTATCAAAAGAGGATTTAATTTGTGTGCTAGTTTAATTTCACATCAATGAATGAAGCACTTTGTAGCAATACATAACAATAAGAAAATTTTGTGATGAGCCCAGAAACAGGAATGCTACATGAAAAATAGGGCAATGCGGGCAATTTTTTATATAGTTGGGACTTGAAAGTTTGTCCTTATTTGTTGCAGAAATCTGCCTTTTTTTGTTGTACATAGACTCTTAACGTAGAGTTAGTAAAATGTGGGTGCAAACTGAACGACTAATTAATGTGGAAAACTTTTGAAAGTTTATATAACTGGGACTTAGAATTCTCCCCTTTAAATTTTACATAAGCTCTTGATGTAAAGTAAATGTAACTAAAGGACTTGCTTTACCATGTGAGTTTTGAATTATTTAAAGATGGATATGTTGTAGGTTGTTTTATGGTTATGAATTAGATGTACAATGAAATATGTATTTGCTGCTAGCTTTTTGAGTATCATCTCATTGCTAGGTGCTCTCATCCAATTTCTTTTTGTTTTTGGAAATTATTCATAGTTGTAGTGAATTACGGTTTAAATGCTAGTTAAGGTACCTGAAGCTTATCCAAAGTTGCTGAGAGGGAAATTGTTATTGATTTTGGTCTATTTTCAAGTCAAACATGTTTATTTTGAAAAATTTGTTCGGAGTAATTATATATCTAAGTAGTGAATTATTTAGGATTGTTCATGGAGCATGAGAACGTCAGTGTTGGGTTATCTGAGAGATAAATGTATGGCACACGGGATTTAAGTTTTTTTTTTTGTACACTTGTAAGATCCCACATCGCCCATGAGAGTGATTCTTATATGTATATTTTCATCCCTACATAGCACGAGACATTTTGGAAGCTCACTGGCTTCGGGTTCCATCGGAACTCTAAGTTAAGCGAGTAGCGCGTGAGAGCACTCTCATGATGGGTGACCCACTGAGAAGTTCTCGTGTGAATTCCTAAAAACAAAATCGTGAGGGCGTAGTCGGGGCCCAAAGCGGACAATATCGTGCTACAGTAATGGAGCGGGCCCGGAATATGGTGGACCCCGGGTCGGGATGTGACAACACTTGTAAGGTTTCCAGATTATTTGTATCAAATTTTGTTTTTATTTTATTTTTATTTGCGCACTGGTGGCTAGATTATTTTTTTCACTCACCCCAGGTCTGGAGCTTGACAATGCTGTTGCGGGAGGGGCCTTAATGGAGACCTTTGGACAAAAAGGAAATTTACTAGGGAAGGAAAATATTCCAGAGAATCTTGCATTGCCATACCAACCTGTAGATAGATCGCCTGACTATGTTTGGTAAATTTTACATGAAGAACTGAGAATGCAAAGAATAAGGAAAGTATGTATTTTACATGAACCACTTTGGGTTGGACGAATTTCATATGTTTAAAGACTATGAGCCGTACCGATTTAAACCGATTCGGTTTGAAGACAATGTCTTTAATTAACAACCAAATTTTTTGAATTGGTTCAAATCAGTTTGATCAATTTGATCGATTTGTTGGTTTTTGTTGCCACCCTAAACTCTAATTATACTTGTTCCCCTTGCATCGAAGTTGAAATCCATGTCCTTGAAGATAACACTGTGTTTGGATGAAGGAAATAAACCTGAAATTTTGACAAAAGTCGGAATTTATAAATTGCCATGCATAAATTCCTTTGTTTAGATTGATAAACATATAAATTTAGAAATTGAAATGATGGACTTCTATTTTCTAGAATTTTTGAATTTTCTTGTTAACCTAGAAGAACAATGAAATTTGAATACAAAATGTGCTATTTTTAAACTCTCACTCATAGAAATTGGAAAATGACACATATTTACATAGAATTCAAACTTGGGAATTTAACGTCCCAAATTCTATAGTGGTTCGATATGAGATCACAAACCTAAAATAGGGTCCTGAATCCCAAACCAAAAATTTTCAGTATGAAAATTTGAAGACCAATCCCGAACCAAAATTCCGTTATTCCTAATTTTTGGGATTCCCGATCGAGATGCATCAGCATTAGATTTTGGGTTTTGAGTTTTTGGGTTGAAACTTGAGATTTTTGGGTTGTGAGCTAAAATTTGGACTTTTGGCTTGAAAATTTGTTGCCCAATTTCATATCAATTGAAATTTAGGTTTTTTTTTTAGGAAAACTAATGAAAAGGGCTTGAAAACATTGAGTTTTAATGATAAGGACAAAATAAAAGGTAAAGTGAATAGTACCAGGATTGACTTTTTAGTGTAAAAATGTGGTTTTTCGTTAAAGTGAACAGTACCAGGTGCTTTTCGTTAAAGTTCCTTTTTTTTTACCTCATACCAATTAAAATACCAAATCATTCATATCAAGTCAAATTGACGTTCCAAAGTTTCAAACAACTTAATTTTATACTTCTATTTCTAGTATTGTCTACTATCAAACTACTTAAATTCAACATTCAACATGCTATATGCAACCAAAATAAATAAATAATATATACGTATATGTATATATATATATATATATATATTTTTTTTTTTTTTGATTCAGTTCAGGATTCCCGAACCATTGAATATGTAATCCTGATTTCCGTATCGAAAGGTTTGGGATCAGTTCGGTATGGATCCCAAAAATTTCGGTATGAGATCGAGAATATTTTGGTTTTGTTTAGGATTTTCGGAAAAAATTTCCAGCTCTACCAAATTCCAAGTTTTTTTTTTCCATGTAGAAATTCTAAGTTTTTATGTTTATCAATCCAAATAAGGGAATTGATACATGTCAATTTATAAATTCTGACTTTTGTCAAAATTTCAAGTTTATTTCCCTTATCCAAACATAATATCAATTCCCAAGTTTAAATTCCATGTAAATATGTGTCATTTTCCAATTTCTATGAGTGAGAATTTAAAAATAACAAATTCTGTATTCAAATTGCATTGTTTTTATAGGTTAACTAAATAAGAAATTCACAAATTCTAGAAAATAAAAATCCATCATTTTAATTTCCGTCATTTTAAATTCTTTGTAATCTTAAATTTCATCCAAATAGAGAGATTTACAACGCAAATTGGGCGGAAAAATTTAAGAGCAATTCCACCGGGAAGAAGAGAGCCCAGCACCCAGTCAAAAAACCAGGCTGGCACCCTGTCAATTCACTCCAGCCTGTGAAATCGACTGGCACCCAGCCCAAGCCAGTCCACAGGCCGGCCTAAAATCGACAGACCTTGGGACCGGCCTATCTGACGTCAGTGTGACGTCGGAGGGCATATGACGTCAGAGAGGGAGTTGTTGTGGAGGCTGAGGAGCGGAGCTGGTCGAGGCGGGAGAGGATGTCGCGAGGGAAGGAACCACGGAGGGAGAACGACGGGAGGACGAAGCGACGGCGTCGGAGGTGTGGAGATGCAGGAGGACGGCGTCGACGGCGTCGGAGATGCAGGGGTGGACGGCGTCGGAGATGCAGGGGGATGGCGTCGGAGATGCAAGGGTGGATGGCGTGCAGAAATGGAAGGTTTTGAAGAGGAAGGAGAAGGTGAGCTCACGGGAGTGAGCTGGAAAAGAGAGAGAGAGGGAGGGAGAGAGAGAGAGAGAGAGAAAGAAAGGATCGGAGAGGGAAAGGAAGAAAGAAGAAAAAATAAAAAATAAAATAAATGATAAAATATTAATTGATATGAATAAAATAATATAATATTAGATAGACTGGATGCCAGCGTATTTTTAGGGGTGGAGATGCTTTGGCCTATTACTGTTTACTGGGGTCTATTACTGTTTAATTGAGTGGATAAATGCGCTGGGTGCTGGCACAAAGTCCTTAGGGGTGGACTTGCTCTAAGGGACCAAATGGAATAGAAAACCACACTGGGACGGATAAAAGTTCAAGGACCAAAATGAAATAAATCTCAAAATTGTAGGGTGAAAATCATGAAATTAACCCAAAATTATAAGTATACTATTCCCCAACCCTCTCCCAGTCTCCCTTCAACCCGCTACCCTGCTCCTGCAGCCTCCTCAGTTGCTGCCTCCTTCCTGTTACAATGGCGCCACCCCCTCTCTCGCGCGGATTGAAGAGAAAAGCCAAGAAGCAGCAAATTCAAAAGCAAGACGCAGAGCTCGAGCGCTTCGATTCGCTCCCATGGAACCCCTCTCTCCCCAACGACGACAACGCCTTCTCGCAAATGGTCGGCAACAACGAGCTCGAAGGAGGTTCGTCGTGCCATCTCTCTATCCTATTGCATTGGTTGACTAATGATAACTACTGTTTAGACAAATTGTGTTTTGTTTTTCTGTTTGGTTACTGGGAAAATTTGGAAAAGAAAATAGGGGAAAGTTGATTTATGGGGTTTATGGGTTTTATGTTGGCTGTTGTTATATGAATGAATGCAGGTTTCCTAATGCTTGAGGAGATTGACGAGGCCGCATATGGGTTTGAAATTCCTGAACCACAAGTAGCAAATAGGAATAGCAAGGAAGACAGTAAGCAAAGGGAAAAGTCCAAGAAGCGGAAGCGCAGCAGTGGAGTTGATGGGGGTGCTGGTGATGGGGTTGAGGCGGATGGCGAAAGGATTTTGGGCAAGGATGATAGCGAGCTAAATAAAAAGAAGAAAAAGAAACAGAAAAAGAAAAAGAAGCCGGACCAAGCTCAGAGAATTGAGAATGTTGATGGAAATGGTGACAATGAGTTTGAAGATAAAAGCAAGGATGAGGATGTGAATTCTAAGAAGAAGAGGAAGAGGAAGACGTTGACGAAGAAGAAGAACAACGCCAAGAAGACCCTGGAAAATGTGGAGAGTACAGTTGGTTAGTCGTCTATTTTTTACTTCTAGGAAATTTAGTGCTGTTCTTTATTTTATTTGTTTATGTTTTGTTTTCTGCATTGGTGCTGTGCTGTTTGTTAGACACTTTGGCAATGGGCATGCCAGTGACAAACTTGATCGAATTCATGTGATTTTAGAGCATTGTCCTTGTTAACTTATCAGGCTATAAATTGATCTGTAGTACTAGTTTCATTAGGTTTGGATCAAAATTGTTTGTGTTACTTATGTTGGGAAGGAGAGAGTGAGATGAGAAGGTAAAGAAGAAACGAGGAAGAGTAAATACAACTAAAACTAAACAACTATTTGAAGTTGGTTTTGGTTTTTATTTATAGACTGTCAGATATGATGTTTCTCCTCTCCCCCTCATCTTTGCCAGCACTCTTTTTACTTTCTTCTCTTATCCATAATCTAAATAACAAAGAATTATGAAATGTGCCCTTAACATGTTGATGGATTGGTGATAATCTCAATTCAATGTTATTGTCAAACATTACTTCGTGCATATTTATGGAATTAGGGAAAATTTTCAGACTTTGAACTGCACTTTCATTATCTTTTCTTTGATAAGAGGTGTACTTTCAATTGATTGATTTTTCAGGCGAATGACATGGAAATTTATTGGTTCTGTATAAAATTTGATGTTTCTTACTAAAACTAAACCCATATGGTAGCATGTGTAATTGCTTACTTTCTGGTCTTGGTTAGTCTGGTTGGGTGGTGCACCACCATATGTCGATCACTTTTTCCTTCCACTCTCATCACACAAATTAAAATATTCACACGTTTAGTTCAGTTTTTTTATCTTATTGTATATTTTCTTGAAGCACTCATATTTTTGACAATGCTTGTTGGACGTGCTAGACGTGCTATATTAAGATACTCATGTCACTTTCTGCATTGATGTATGTGATTCTAGATGATGATAGCAAAGGAAAAACAGAAATTGACAAAGAGAGTTTTGATGAAGATGAGTATTATGCATGGCATGAGTTGAGACTCCATCATCTGATCATGAAATCAATATATAGGCTTGGGTTCAAGAACCCAACGCCAATACAAAAAGCTTGTATTCCTGCTGCTGCTCATCAAGGGAAGGTTGGTTAAGGTTATTGTGTAAGATCTTTGGTAGGCAATGATCATTTCTTGTTTGGTACTCATTAAATTGATTTATATGACAGGACATTGTTGGTGCTGCTGAAACAGGGTCTGGAAAGACACTTGCTTTTGGTTTGCCCATTTTGCAACGGTTATTGGATGAAAAAGAAAAGGCTGTAAGGATGTTTGATGAAAAGGGGGAGGAAGCAGAGAAGTTTTCTCCAAAAGGTCTTTTACGGGCCCTTGTCATTACTCCCACAAGGGAACTTGCACTTCAGGTAACAAAATTGCTTGCCAGTTGATTATGTTCATGTAATTTTTCCACAAAACGACAGTTTTCCTTTTCTGGAAACTCTTTTTTTAAGCCTTTGGTTTCTATAATAAATGAAAGTTCATTCCTACTGGAATGAATGATTCCATCCCTATATCATCCATCAGGAATCCCACATGTATGGCCTACATGGACTCCATATGTCTTTTTATTTCTTTATTTGAAGTTAACACCGAAGGCATGTTTGCTTACTTCTTACTTTTATAATAAATGAAAAGGAATGGATATATGATAAACAAACCGCCCACCTACCCTGACCCACCTACTTCTTCATTCCCTTGGTTGTTAGTAAACACATGGATATGACTGATACCATTCCTTGTAAGTAATCATGCCGTAAATGAACAAGAATGAGAAGGATTCCCATTCCATGCAAACAAAACAAGACATGAGTGCAGGAACTACAAGCGTTTTTATATCGAGTACCTGAAGTTCCCCGAAGTCCTATGTGCTACATGTGCTAGGCGGAAGAAGCATACATAGTGGCTAAGTAAATTTGAAGAGAAGCCAATACAATTGGAAGACCCTTGATAATAGCCAGACAAGAAGCCTGCATTTCTAACACATGCATGTTTAAGCCCAACTTGTGATCCTAAAAACGTGAAAGAGATATATCTCCTTAATAGTGTTAGAATTGATAACATCACCCCTTAAATCTGTTATTCCCCTTGTCTTAATTTTGCACCACCATGACATAGGAATTGAGGATTTTGTTATTAGGAATAAAATCTTCATGCAACCAAAGGAGAAGGGCATTATTGTGTTATGAGGATTAAGGTTTTTAGATACCGTTTTACTATGTAATATAACTGGAGAACTAGTAAATATACTAAGCAGTAACCTCATAGAATTTCGGTAGCTCTCTGGCCTCATGTCATTTTTAGTGACTAGAGCTTATAAGTTTACCCTGTGAGCTTTCCAAGAGGGACTCTTCTGTACGGTAGAGCCTATAATATTTCCTGACCAATCCATATTGTTTTGGAGAAACTTTTTTGTATTGCTTAATGCAACAGTGGGAACATGTAGTAGTAACTGAAGAAACAACAAACTACTACACTGTTCGTTTTTCTTGCCTCTGGTGTGCTTGTGTATATTTTCATATCAGCTTGTAAGAAAATGAAAAGTTCTGCTGCAGCCAATGGTAGGATTGTTTAGGACTTATAATAGCAGGGCCAGAAAAGTTAGTTATAGGTTCTGAAAATCGTAAAGTGTCTCATGTTTATTCGCATTCTATGGAAAGCAACAGTTTGCTCATGCCTTGCCCTTTTTTTTTTTTTTTTTTTTTTAAACAGTAATACTGAAATTTCTTTTTGAATAAGTTGAAAATATGGGTTTTGTGAACCTTGTTTGATTCGGAATCTGCATGTTGAGATTTTTGTTTTTTCATTTCCAGGTCTCTGATCATCTTAAGGCAGTTGCCAAGGATACTGATATTAGAGTGGTTCCAATAGTTGGAGGGATGTCAAAGGAAAAACAGGAGAGACTTCTAAAGGCTAGACCTGAGATTGTTGTTGGGACTCCAGGGAGATTATGGGAACTTATGTCTGGTGGAGAAAAGCATCTAGTTGAGGTCAGTACTGAACTACTAATAACATTTGCTTAACGCAAGACATTGACTCTGACAATAAATTTTGTTTTACCCTTTATTTTTCCTGTTATGATGCATGTCAGTATGTTCAATTTCTGAGTTATCATTTTTGTGCTATGTGCTGTTAGTATTCATATATCGTGTTTTTGCGTGATGATTAAAGTAGTAGTTTTTTTTCTCTTTAAGATGGACTACTAAAGACTAGATCTAGGAGTTCAAGATTAGCTAGACTTGTTTACATGTGTACTGATTGTATTCTGCAGTTGATCACGCATAACTATGTTACCACAGGTTCACAAGTTTACCACTATAAAAAAGGTGCAAGTAATTACTTCATTAGAAAACTGGAAATATAAAAAAGGTTGAACCTTTTTTTTTTGTTTAATCACGCTGAAGGAACCTGTGATATCATACATGTATGCTAATATAAATGTACGTAGCCTTGATTGGAAGAGGCTATCCTGTTCTAGCTTTTTCACTGGTCCATAATTTAGAAAGAATATGATGACTAGTCGCAATTGCGGTATCAAGTAATGCTGGTGCTCATGCTCATTAATGAGCTAGATGCATGCATACACCTTTGACATGTATAGATAAACTGTTTTTTGACTAAATTTTTCTGTTTTTGCAGTTACATTCGTTGTCTTTCTTTGTGCTGGACGAGGCTGATCGAATGATAGAAAATGGTCATTTTCATGAAATGCAGTCAATAATTGACATGCTTCCAGTGAGGAATACATCAACTGAATCCCATTCTGAAAATGCACAAAATTCTGTTGCAATGTCCAACTTCCAGAGGAAGAAAAGACAAACATTTGTTTTCTCTGCTACTATAGCACTTTCTCCTGATTTCCGTAAGAAGTTAAAGCGTAGTTCACAAAAAACCAACCAATCAATGTCTGATGGGGTGAATTCTATAGAAGCTCTAAGTGAGCGAGCAGGGATGAGAGACAATGTTTCCGTCATTGATCTGACAAATACATCCATTTTGGCAAATAAGCTTGTGGAGTCATTTATTGAGTACGTGCCTTTCACCTATCCATCTATTATCTGACACGATGAACTCTTTTTCTTGAGACCTATCCATCTATTGTCTGACATGAGGAACTCTTATTCAGGAGAATCCAGTTCACCTTACCGACTGTCATTTTAGAGTATAATGCTTTCAATCTATTTTTTTTCCATTCAACTTTGTGAACTCTCTCTCTCTAATATATATAATATTTATGTATGTCTTTCATGCATACTTAAGTAACATATATACACATAGGCCTGTTGGTGGTTTCGTTAGTAACTAATTTAGCAGCAGGACATCTGACACCTTAGATCCACTATGTAGGTTAACGTACTCAATCCACTATGCATCATAAGTAATAGATTGTACTTATGAAAGTGTCTATTCGTAGTCTTCACTTTATTAATTCAGCCATTTACTTTTTATTTTTTGAAATTTCTGTTTATCTATTGAATTATGCGAAGCTTGATATGTTTGGTTCTCTTTATACCTTAACTTGTTTTCTGGTTATTCCTACAGAAGTTGGTAACACAATTTTTATCTTTCCCCAAGAACACTATAGATATCTGGTAATTTGCCCCCCCAAAAATGTGATTATACAATTGATGCCTTTTTCTTCCCTTCGGTTGGACCACATGTTCGAAAGAGTTAGTGCAAATCATTTCTATACCTTAGTTTAATTGGTTCATGCTTGGTGACTAGCTCCATCTATGGTTCAATGCCTTCGTCATGGATGCAAAGAAGGAAAGTATATTTATTTTAGGCCTGAGCACAAACCTAATCTCCATGTTATGATTTAGGGTTGAGCACTCATTTCTGTTACTATTTATTTTTGTGTTGGCTTTCAGTTGTCATGTTATTCAAGTGTTCCTTTTTGGGTATTTTTGGTATCTTATTATTTTTGGACTGCTTGTATAAATTGTAGTAGGGTTGATGATCTTCTCACATTATTCAAATATTGGTTTGAACTTATCCCAGTTTTTCTGTCTCCTTGTATTTTTATCTTTTTTCTTGTTGTCTGCCTTTTTTGTTTTCTCCTTCTCTAATCTTTTTCTCTTTATTTTTACTTCATTCTCCTTTAGTTTATCGCCCTTTACTGCATCCTTATTATTTCATGATAGCAAGTAGTAATATTTTTTCTTAGACAAAATTAAATTACAAGAAGACTATGGGCAATAGGTTTGTCAGTGATCAGACATAGATGCTCAAACAGTGAATTCCTCTCCCTGTTTTCGTTCATTCGTACATGTGAAGCCTTCATGCCATTTTTTTTCCTGTTAGCTTCCTGTCATTTGCTGATATCCTACACTAAGTTTGCACTTTATGTATATGCTTAATCGTAAGAATGTGAATCTCAAGAAAGGTCCTTGGAAGACAAGGATTGCTATTTCTGCTATTGCAGACCTCGAAAAGGTGGCCCCCTTTTTGGCTAAAAAGGACTTGATAACAAACAATGACATATCAGAAAGCTCTGTATTTTCAGTCTTCCCTTGGCTCTCTATGATGCCTACAGTCTTTATGTTTTTCTTTTGCTAAAAAATAGAGAGGATTTTCTTGCACTGAGTTACCTAATAGCTTTAGTGGCGAAGTAGTGGTCCTCTTAAGACACAGAGTGCTGTTTCCTCCAATGCAGGCCTCAGATTGTCTTCTTTCCTTTTTTAAGAGAGGACCAGATAACAAATAATGGCATCTCAGAAAGCCAGTGCTTTGTATCTTCAATCTGCTCTTGGCTCGCTATGATGCCTACACTTTTTAGTAGTTTCCTTTTGTTTTAAAACAAGGTAAGTTTTGTTAAGCCAAGTTTCATAGTAAAGGAGTCCTCACAAGACACTGAGTCTCGTTTCCTCTAATTCAGACCTAGGAAGAGTGTCCCTTCTTTTGACTAAAGACAGTGCTCTCTACTTTAATCTGCTCTTGCCTCACTATGATGCCTAGACTCTACATATTTTTACCAAAGGTTTATATAATAAAGAAAATCTTCTAGCACAGAGGTATGCAATACCTTTTGGGTGTTAAATATAGAAAGAGAAAACTTCCTCTGTAAGATTTACAATTGTATTGAATGAATAATTCAGTTACACAGATGTGAATATATATAGCCTTAGCTACCTTAGGCTAGTTACAATAATACCCTCAACTACCTTAACTAATTACAGGTACTAATAAAACTAACTACACTTAGCTTTAACAAACTATTTTTCACTAACTATATTGGATGATTTGTCATGGCGAGATACCATAGAGAAAGAGAAAACTTCCTCTGTAACTATATTGGATGATTTGTCATTCTCCTTAATATTAAATATGTCCTGTTAACACACTGAGTGCTGTTTCCTCTAATCCATAGCTTGGAAGGGTGTCTACTTTTTTGGCTAGGGGAGGACCTGATAACAAACATTGGCATATTAGAAAGCCAGTGTACCTTCAATATGCTCTTGGCTTGCTATTAATCCACACTCCTTCGTGGTTTCTTATTGTCTATGAATGAGGAAACTTTCTTACACAGTTGTCCATTAGTTGTATGTATGTACTTAAATAATCTTGTATTAGATTCATTTATCTGGGTGAAATTGTCAGATCTTGATAGTGTCATGTGAAATTGTAGATGTTTATATTTCTCTGAAATCAGATTAGTCACAAAGTCAAGCGATTATTTTATTTTATTAAAATATTGTTTCTAACTAATTAGAGGAGTGTTAGATTGAGTCAATCACGTTGTAAGTAATTTTTTCTTTGCCAATCGTTTGTGGAGCTAATATTTGAATCGTGATGAACAATCTTTACGAATATTTTCTTTTGTAGATAGCAACTCTGGGGTAGGCATTGACTATTGTTATGCTACATGTCGAATTTTTTTCTCAAAGCTTTTAACTCAATGTTATTCTTTATGTATCTTATTATATGGTTGACATTCACCAAATATAAATTTGAGTGAGATGACCATTTGGAGTTGGAGAAGGTCTAGCATTATAATGTATCAATCTTGTTTGATCATTCACCCTTACTTATGTGGTAATGCTTGGGTTCATTTGGCATAGCCGCATGGGTCATGGGTTTACTTGGTGGTAGATGGGTGGCTTTTGCAGTCTTCTTCCCTCCTCCAATGCCTATGCTTTTAAAACTCTTAAGATTTATGTATTAAGCTATGCAATCTTACGACCCAAATTTTCTTCTTTTATTGGAATGTTGCAATATGTCAGTGACATTTTGTAACTATCGACTTTGTAAAGTGGTAACAAACTTCCTAACATATGGTTTAGCTTGCATTATGGCTCATGAGAGTGTTAATACATGTGTCTTGGATGGTTCAGAGAAGGAGACTTCTTTCTCCCCATGGCTGTGATATGGTAAAAATGTAGCTGAGAGTGTGGGTCATCTCCTCTCTACCCAGTTTAGGGAGTCTAATTTGAGCTGGGAGGGTGTAGTTTCGGTGAGATGTGCTGTACAGAGCTCTTTTTTGGTAATGCTTTTGATGTAGGAAAACAGAATTGTGTTTGATGTTGATCAGGTGGAGGAGAAGGTATAATTGTGAGAGAGACCTTGATTTTGGGCATCGATGCAGAGTTTTGGTGCATTTCTTGTATGCTATCTTTTTAGATTGGAGAGATTCTGTTTTCTGGTGCTTTGTTCTGCTGTTCTGGACTTTGTTTTCTTTTAGTGCAGTGGGCTGTTCATCCTCTGTTTCTGTATATGTTCATTTTAATCAGTTATGTTTATAAACTTTCTTCAAAAAAAAAAAAAAAAAAAAAAAAAAAAAAAAGGAAAGAAGCACTCATGTCTTATATTAGTTTATTTATTTTTTCTTTCTATTTTGTAAAAAGATACAGCATTTTGTTGTTAGTTGATTTTGTTTGAAATCTAAAGGGAAATTGTAATGGTAATTATTTGGGGGTAATCGGAAAAGTAATTTTTATCTATGACTGTTGGGTATTGAGTTGCAATCGTCTTATAAAGATGCCTAGATCATACTTTTCCATGACTGCCTTGACCCTTAAGTTCACAATCCCTTACCTAAAGGTGACATATTCTGCCTTGTATATGCAGAATTAGCTATAGCCTGCCCTTTGTAGCTCTGTTGAATGGGCTTATGTTATTGTTGCAATTATCTCACTAGGTTCTTTCATATCTTATTATAAAATGACCAGGAAAGTTTAGGTTTTAGCTTACGGTAGTGGTTTTAGAGTCCCATTTTTTCCGTATACTTCTTGATTTTAGCCGACCCCACTTAGTGGGAAAAGGCTTTGTTGTTGTTGTACTTCTTGATTTTAGGCTTTCATTGTCCCTTTGTTTCCTCAATCACCAAGCATAGAAATAAGATATAGGAGTGCAAATGGACAAAATGGGAGTGTTGAAATTTCCACCCTGAGGTTAAACTTTGCCTTGGCGGTAGAGTAGACTTTGCCTCAAGTTAAATATACATCCACTGATTTGTTCTAAAGGCAACCCAGTCAAGTCTTTATAACTAAGAATATAAATTGGGGCCAGTTGTATGAATCCACGAGAAGTACTTGTGTTGTGCTATAAAGTTGCTTAGCCATTTCATTTTGTCTCTCGGGTTTTAGTTCATGAGCCTTTCAGCGGATTGTTACTTAATCATTTTAGGATTGCAGATGCAGGGAAGAAGATAAAGACGCCTACCTGTATTATATTTTAAGTGTTCATGGACAAGGTCGCACAATTGTATTTTGTACATCAGTTGCAGCTTTGCGACACATATCATCACTCCTGTGCATTCTTGGCATCAATGTCTGGACACTTCATGCTCAGATGCAGCAGCGAGCTCGCTTGAAGGTTTGGCTTTCACTTTTCCAATTAAGTTAAATAAGGTTGTACCAGATATGTATTGCGAAGAAAAAGTTATGTTTAATATTTATTCATTATGGTGAGAGACAAATTCAGATTTGGAGTGTAAGTTTCGGCAATGTGAATAAAAAAGGTCGTACCCAGTGCACAAGGCTCCCGCTTTACGCAGGGTCTGGGAGAGGTGAATGTCGGCTAGCCTTACCCCCATTTATGAAGAGGCTGCTCCCAAGTCTCGAACCCGAGACCTACCGCTCATGGGCGAAGGCACTTGCCATCGCACCAAGTTTCGGCAATGTGAATGCTTGATAAAAATTGTTTAGTATTCAATACTATTAAATGGTTATTTAGGAATGAAATGAAAATTTGAAGTTCAACATTTTCACTTGAAGTTTTGGAGGAGCTGAAGGAAATGGATTTATTTTAAAGAGAGCAGTTATATGATGAAACAAATACCTATTTTTCAAATTAGTATAACTCCAGCGAATCGAACTATGAAATGCAGAGGGATTCTTCTTTTGTTTTGTTTTTTTTTCTTTTCTTTTTGGTACTTTTCAATCATCTTACCAAACTTGCTAGAGTTCGATCTGAAATGTGTATAATATTTTTTTGACCTAGCCAACATGACTATGGACAGATCCGATGGCTTTTTCCTTTCTCCTTTCATTACGATAGGACGAATAGTAAAGTTTTACTAATTGTTTTCTTTTCTTGCTTGGTAAAGAGAATAAAAATTTGAAAGGCTTCATCAAAAAATATTGTTATTGTGAACTTCCCATATTGTACTGTGCTTCTGGCCGGATGGAGATGTAGACACAATTTTCTATTTAGTTAGGATGTGGTATTTCCTTTCGTTGGATAATCATTACCAGCAGAGTTTTCCTTTCATTTTGTTTCAAAAGTATAATCCTGATTCCAGATCCCTGGTCATAGACTTGAAAGCTTACCACTCTTCATCGTGCTGAATGCAGGCAATTGATCGTTTTCGTGGATTTGAACATGGTTTACTTGTGGCTACTGATGTTGCAGCAAGAGGCCTGGATATTCCTGGTGTTCGAACTGTTGTTCACTACCAGCTTCCACATTCAGCAGAAGTAAACATCTGGATGCTTTTCACCATGTTTGATGAGGGCCTCACATTTGCTGACGGGTGTGTTGATATTTTTCTGTTCACTAGGTTTATGTTCACAGAAGTGGTAGAACTGCTAGAGCTTCTGCTGATGGGTGCAGCATTGCACTAATTGCACCAAATGAGACCTCCAAATTTGCTTCTTTGTGCAAATCATTTTCTAAGGTAGCAATTTTGAAAAGATGGCATTCTTTTGAATTTTACATCAAGGAAAAATTAAGTGCTACTTCGAATTTATCAGCCACAGCAATGTTTTCAGTCCTGTGATTTCTGTCCACAATTATCCTTATTATGTTTCTTCTTCTGTACCCAGGAAAGTTTTCAGCGATTTCCCATGGACAGCTCATACATGCCTGAGGTCATGAAACGGTTATCTCTTGCACGTCAAATAGACAAGATTATGCGGAAAGATTCCCAGGTATTACTTCAATTTAGATTTTTACAGTGCAATTCTAGTGTCAACGGGACTGCAAAATTGGTTGGTCCGGTCTGACTTGGCTTGAGGCATGAAAGGGTAGGCCTTACCCACCCTAGGGTTCAATAAGATTCAAACCCTTTTCAGGCAGAGATTCCTGATCCAATTGAGGAAAAGCTAGGCCTAGGAGGCTAGGCCTATGCCCTAGTCCAAACGATTGAATGGGCCATAAGAACAAGCCTAGAACTCACAAGGCTTTACCTGACTCTTTAACATTTTTTTTATTTCAAAAGTCAACTAATTAGATAGTTAAATAATCTATATTATTACTAAATGAAATCTCTTTAACACACACGCATACACACTCCAAAAAAAGACATGAATCGTCAACCTAAATATCGAAAATGTCAGGTTTATCATTTGTACATTAAAATTTTTTCAATGATATTATGTTGAACAAATATATGTTAGTTGACTTATCACTATACAAATAACTTACTACTAATATATGTTGAACAAATACAAATAACTTCAATTATCACTATACAATAATTTAATCCTAAAAAAAAAACTAAATCTTATAATCTAAAGATAACATAAAGTATAACGTATTGTAATATAAGGCTCAACTCAATAGGCACAAGCCGCTCAACACAAGTCCCAGCCAAATTGGCCTTGTGTTGTGCCTAATGCCTTTTGAGATGGGTCTGGCTCAGTCTCAACCAACTGGTTATGGATTGTCATGCTTTTGTATGCCATTGGACCCGCTTCATACATCATGCCTAAACAATAAAATAAGGTGGGTCATCACGCCTTGGGTTAATTTTACAGTCCTAATGAAACCTGTTATCTCGTCACTGAACACTGGTTGTGTTGATTGAAGAGGGTATTGAAGCATTGATTAGTTATTCCCGCACAAGTTTCTTAACCGGTATCTTTCTATTAGTCCTTTACTTGCTAGGTGTTTATTGTTTTTCTTTCTTAGATTAGAAGTTATTAATCTGCTAATTCTTCTTTCTTCTTTGTGCCTTACCTGCTCTGCTGTATCTAATTGTTATTATCATATTACTCTTCAGTTTTTTTCCATTTCTCTAAATTATGTTTGATCTGCATATTTTCTAGTCTACTCTTATTCCCCTTCATGTCTTGTACAAAATTTTCTCGTGATGAATTATTGTTTAATCTTATTTTCTTTTTAGGAGAAATCGAAGAAAAATTGGGTTGAAAGAAATGCAGAATTGATTGAATTGGTTGTGGACCATGATGACAGTGAGGAGGAAAGGGTGAAAAGTCATAAGCAAAAGAAAGCCAGCTCTGCGAGTTTAAAGAAGTTGCAGCAGGTTGCTAATACTATAAACATTCTGATTTCTGAAAGTGCCTCTTATGATTGTTCTGTGTCCATAGTCTAAAGTTTGGAGCTATATCATCTGATCTACTTTTGTTTGGAAAACAGGAGCTCAAGATGTTACTTTCGCGACCATTACAACCGAAGTCATTTTCACATCGTTATTTGACAGGGGTAACTATCTCAGGACCTTAAGTGACTTTCCTTTTGATTGGAAATGATCTTATTCACTTTGACCTTCATTTCTAGAAGTTATTTGTTAATTGTTGTTCTCTTGCCAAAATGAGTTTTCATGCTATCATTTTATTTAAACGTAGAAACAAAAACTAATATCCATGAAAAGAAAGATGACTTACAAGGAAAGATAGGATATCAGTCTAAGCTTGACTGATAGCTAGAGCGTAACATTCAACTCAAAACACCCACCTAATAAGATTAAATGCATTGAATGGAGTATCCTCGAAATACTCAGAAAACGAGTATACTGTCCTGCAAAGGAAGGGCCAAATATGGCACCTCATAATTGAAAGGCCATTTGATGTAGAATGCACTAGGATTTTTACTCTAATATAGGGCTATCTTAGTATGTTGCACATTTTTTTCCCACCTTTTTCATAGTTGCTTTATCACTTCTGTTTGTAACCTGACATCTTAATAACCATCTTTTCCCATTTGAGGTTTCGGAGAGTTTTGGAATTGAACTAATGATTGGTTGGCACGACCATATACGATGAGTATGATCTCCACCAAGGAGTATTTTGATTGATGCATATGTAACTTTATAATGGGTTTCAGCATCGTTGTGTTTGCATCTATGGCCACAAATAACATTATTTTTCAGTACATGAGATTGATCCTTTGTTTTATCATTATTTTTTTCAGGCTGGTGTGTCACCTTTCCTGCTACATCAATTCGAAGAATTGGCTAAGCAAAAATTTGGTGATGGCAGTGACTCGGGAGATAAGAAAAGAAGCAAATTGGTAGTTATTGGTCAGGATTGCGTGGAACCACTCCAGGCACTTCGGAGTGCTGGGCATGAGGTAGTACCTAGATGCTAGAGTCATAGTCTGTGTACTTATTCTTCCTGTGATCTGATTTTAAATTTTTATTGCATGAATGGATGATAAATTATAATTACCATAAGATTATCAGCTGATGTATGAGAATGTGATATTGAAATTACTACGACAAATTATTGGATTACTTTCATTTTACAACACTTTATTGTGGTGAATAATAAGCCCTCAAAATTAGGATTTTTCATTTTATATTTTATGTCCGTTCGAGTTCCAGTATTTTACACTCTTTCTCATTCAGGTACACATTGATGGGAAAGAGGTGGCTCAAAAGCGAAGAAACATGGTGACTCTGAGGAGGAAAAGAAAAGAGGAGAAAACACGTACATTCTTTTTCCTTTTTCTCTCTGTTTTTGGGTGGAGGATGTGAGGGGTGGTTGGGGTTTGGCTTCTGTGGGCTCTGTTTGTATTGATATTGTTATTCCTTTCAGGTTTGAGAGATCAACGGAGAAAGCGGAAGAAACAGATGAAGGGAGGAGATTGAGCTGAATGGCTGATTGAGATTTTGTAGTTCTGACGTTGATAATCTAGGTCAAACAGCATATATCGTAGGACGAGGTATTATCTCAAATTTGTTCAAGATTGTTGAACTGGAATAATGGAGCTCCAAGTGACGGCAATTTCGTTATCTCATTATGTTTTGGTAAAGTAATGTGCTTAATGAGCATGCAATGCAAGCATTTTGAAAGGCAAGGTGCTTTTAATGTCGCTATTCGGGTTATCATTTCAGCTTTCAGTAACGTATATTTCATGCTGTAACTTGGGAGTTTTGTTTTTGAACAAATGATATTATCTAAACTAAAGGGGAGGGGGATGAGCTTAGCCTCGTAATGGGCTAGCAATAATGTAGTTCAAATTCTCCTTTCGCGTGAATCGAATCTAAGACCTCTTATTTACAAGTGAAAATGAATACCACTAACAAAAACACACGATTGATAGGAGAGGGCATTAGATGAACATCTCAATTGGATCTACCAAAATTGACCCCCCATGTCTTCTTTTGTTGCCCAAATCCCGTTAAAACTTGAGGAAAAGATGAAGGTAGCTTACTGTTGGGGCTCAAAAATGTCATCTACAAGTCCAATCATCTGTAGTTTTCCTTTTTGAAAAGCATTACTGGAACAAAGACTACTTTTTCATAGTGGCAACAACTGCAATCAGAGCCCGTACAAAAGTAATGCCTCATAGCCCAATCATTGTGGAAGCGTCACAAGCCAAGCTTAAACTCATGCATAAAGTATGAAATGAAGAGCATGCATATTTATGATCATGCCAAGTCCTATTATAATATTAATACATTAATATTATGATAAGAGTCATGCCATGCTTAAATGAGCCCAAGCCACTTAACGGGGCTTGCCGAGTGGTTTGTGGTGTTGATGGATATGGAAGTTCACTAGGCCTACGTGGAATTAGGGATATGGAAGACTTTGGATTGCTTAGGGGCCCAAGGATCCAAGCCTATACCCTTTGCATTTCACGCAGGCAAGCATTGAGAGAGAATTAGCCTAGTTTGCCTATTTCCCTAGCAAGCCAACCCTCTTAGTTAGGACCAAACTAGATTTTAGCATTAAATGCACTCTAAGCCCATCAAGTCAGGCATTTAATGCTGACTTTCGCTTCCTAACTTGCACAGACAACCAATGCATGAAAGCCACAAGGCGCGCTACTTGAAGTAGCGTCTACGGAAGGCTGGCCCGGGAAAGCCGCGCCTCAGGAAGAAGCATAATGCAGGTTTCAACACTGTAGCTACTTTACACCAAAAGGGAAATAGTAGGAGAGCTCGGGAGAAAGGAAGGGGTAGACCAAGCCACAAAAGGAAATCCCTTTGAAGCCTAGAGAAGAAACTAATAAATTCTCTGGCTGGAGCCTAGAAGAATCCCTGCTTCTATAAATACAGAATCAGTACGATGTAAAGAGGGAGAGACACAACTACGAGAGGGAAGAAGAACGACAAGGGCAAGAATGCACCACACATAGCAAGCTTCCTCTAAGTGTAGAAAATCCTAGTTCTTTAGAGATAAGCCTTCATTTCACCCTGAGCCTTCCAATAATCTTCTTTAACTCCTGCAAAACCATCACAAACCCTAGATTAGCTATTTCGATACCATACAACCAATAACAACCTCTCTCTAGTGGGCTTTTAGCTTCCACACCATGCATCATTCGTGCAAATCATAATTTATTGTGATTACTTAGTTGTTCTTAGTATTTGTTAGTTTAACACTCCTCAAAGCTGCCAAGATCAGCGCCTAAGGAAGCACTCCGTTAGCGCTCAGGGAAGCACTCCGTTAGCGCCCATGGAAGCACTCCATCGTGCCCAGTGAAACACTTCATCAGCAACTAGGGAAACATTCCATCAGCACTAAGGGAAACATTCTATCAGCACTGAGGGAAACATCTCATCAGCACTGGAAGTACTCAACATAACACCAGACCAAGCATCCAGGAGCTGCTGGAAGAAGAACAAAGCATTCCCTAGGACTTGCTTTCCCTTCGAGATGCTTTGGGCCTATTCCTCACTAACTCGGCAATGGGGGACATGAAGGTTTTGACTCGTCTCTTTACAACAAAACACCATCGTAGCCTTTGACACAAAAGCATCCCCAACACTCACCAAAGCCTTGCCCAAATTATAAGAACAAAATATAACATTATAAGGCCTTGTTTGGTGTTTAGGTAGTTGACAGTCACTTCGTTCAACAAACTAGTGAGTTATCCAGTTTAATCCTAAACACCACACGACACATAAGTACATAATGATATTTAGTAGATAGCCCATTTTGTTCTATTGAAAATTATCAATAGGCTTTACAAGTACTTCGGGACAGTACTAGAAGTTGAATCGTACTTGACTACTTAAGGATGAGTAGGAATTCTTCCTCAAAAATTTTCGTACCCAATTCACAAGACTTTGGGCTTGTGATTTGAATTGGTCATTATAAATCATTATGTAAGGATCATTTCTGCTAAAAAATAAATTAAAGTAAAGGTCGTTTAATCAATCAACTGTAGCAAATAGATTGACACTTTGTTTGGAAATCGAGTTTACCAAGAAATTGATTATTTTTCTTCACTAGACTTCCTTCGATAGATCATCAAACATTGTGAGATGATTTTTTCTTGTTAATATTCACAAAAGATTGAGAATGTCCACCTCAAAACACAGGACTTCGGATGTGGGGAATTTTTTTTTAATCACTCGAGCTACAAGCCCTTGTTGCAATAAACTGAAAACTATGCACATGTTTAATAGCTAGCAATTTTAAAATTCTCAAAATTTTCGGCTCTTTTTTGCAAATGCTCGACGAAGGAGGTGTGTTTGGCTTGGACTCAACTTCTACTTATAAAGAAAAAATGTTGGATAATAATGTTGGAAATAAAAAATGATTACATTTAGAAAGATGGAGAATTTAAAAAGTTATAAAGAAAATCCGAAAAATAAGATTTTCAATGGGCAGATAATTCATAGAGATACAAGCAATAATATGTATTCTCGAGAAATATAATATGTGTAAGAACATGCAATAATATGAATTCTCGAAGAATATAATGCATTATTATCGATGCAAATTTCAGCCGTCTTCAGTCTTGACGAAAATGCATCTGCAAAACAATCAACACCTTTGATCAAAGACCTAAGCCTTATGCGCCCACGAAGTTGGGGGGGGGGGGGGGTTAGGCCAATGGATCTTCGATGCCTAAATCAGTTTCTCTAAGGAGAGTAAAGTGTTTAGGGCTTTTTAGGGTAGCAAAAGCTTCTAAAATTTGGTAGAATAAGCGGTATATATAGGAGGGGAGGGCCGGCCACAGTGTTAGGGTTTTACCCTACAAATGGCGGCATCCTATTGGATAAGGTTTATGGAGAAATATTCTCAAGATATTAGCTAGGAAGGAATATCTTGAGATAATGGAGTAATTATCCCTAATTAATTTAAATTGGGATTACTTACTTGAATGGAGTCAATCTTCAATTAAAAATGTGTTAAAGTTAGGATTTAGGTAATTAATTAATGCTTTGACTTTTCCTTACCAAGGGTAGGTAAGCTGTGGGCAGTCATATTCAACTGCTGGGACATTCAGGGGTGTAAGATGTGCGTGGGAGTATCTGAGGAGCTTGCCCATTGAATGAGGGCAATTTTGTCTTTCTTGGGCAAAAGTCCACGTGTCACCTCTAGAATTTTTGGGATTATTTTAGGCTCCACAAATGCCCCCACACCTGCTGGGCTGCACGTAGGAAAAAGGGTAGTAGGTGTAGAAATCCAAGCTGCATGGGCTTGTAGAATTTGAACTAGATCTCCTTTCTTGATTTGGAGATAGACTTCTGCTAGGAAAAGGAAACCAATTGCCCCCGATACCATTTAATTCTGCGTTAAGCAGGGGATTAAATAATTTTGGAGAACTATCATCATTCCAACAAGGAAGAGAGAAACCAGAGGAAAATTCCCCCTACCCTAGCTTTCTTCTCTTGCCCTTCCAAAGAGTCGTCTCTCATTGTTGTTCTTCTTCTTTGTGCCGCACCAAGGTAAGAAAAATTTGAATTTTCTTTTTCTTAATTTTTTGGGAGCCTTAGGGCTTGAAAACTTGGCTAAGCTGGGTCGAGGATGTGTGAAACACATGGCAAAGGTGCCAAGAGGCTACTGGTGGTGCGACATTGGGTTAGCTCGGCTTGGCCGAGGTGTTGGCAGCGCGAGCTAGGCTCTGTGCGCAGCTGACGTGGGTCAGGTGATGGCTCGGCACGGGTCGAGAGCGTAGGGGAACGGTGCTAGGCTCGGGCTCGATGGAACTTGGAAGAAAGGAAAAAGGGAGAGACCGGCATGGGCCGGCTCTCGGGTCTTGGTGGCTTGGGCTGAGAGGCTTAGGCCTTGCTGGAGTGCGTTGGGCGGAAATGAGGAGAATGGAGAGAGGCGCGGGCTTCCTCCCTTGCTGGTGGACCGGGTCAAAGGGCCCTTGGGCTGGCTGCGGCACACTGGGCGTGAGAGAAAGTGACCCGGGTTTGGGCCATGAGGTCTGGCTTGTTGTTAGGCTCCTGTGCTTTGGGCCTATGTTGGAAAAGAAAGAGTGAGGGCTGGGCCCTCTTGTGGCCTAGACGTTTGGGTGAGCTAAGCCGTAGGGTCTAGCGCTAGGGCGTTGGGCTCTATGGTCATATATATATATATTTTATTTCTCTTCTCGCGAGCTGGCTTCTAAATATTTTTCTTCGTACTTTTTGCAGAGGTTTTGATATGTTTTCCTCTGATCGCAAAAGTGACGATACCCTCCACCTTTGTATCGTCAAGGTGGTTCTTCTTGAGACGTACAAGCATGCGATTCTATTAGGGGTTCGCGTCAACCGGGTGAAGGATGATAGTGGCCATGAACCGTGTGGCGAGGGTGCCACTGTTAGGAAGAGGGTTATCAAATTCCATCCTTATTACTTCGTGTTGTGATTTACTTTGTTTTTCAAGAGGTGATATACTCCATGAAATGTGGGCCTACTCAATGCTCCCCGAATGCAGTTCGTGTGATGGTAGGGTTCTTGAACTTGATGAGGTTCTTTGATCTTGGCTTGACCATAAATGAGTTCTAGTACTTCTTCAAAATCGACCACAAGGAAGGTGTGGGGCAGCTGAGGTCTCACCATAGGCTGCTTAATGCTTCCTGCGAAGGTGATCTGATGTCACCATGGAGGTCGATAAGTTATCTCGTACGTTTGTGAGAAGCTTGGTAAAACTTGTTTTTGTGGCATGACGGGACTGGCTTAACCATTCTTCTCATGCTAAATTAGGTTGGAAAATTTAACTACGTTAACTAATGATTAGTTGGTCCGAGTTAAACACAAAAATAACTTAAATTGTTCACGTTTTAATACTTTAATAATTTATTATTATTTTTTTTAAAAGGTAAGTCTCATTTCAAAAGTAACAACAAATTATATGGAATTATGGATGGTCTTTGTAATTGGCTAAGTGAGTGATTAAAGAACGGGAAATCTGAGACAGCAAGAGGAGAGTAACTTCTATGGCAAGATAATAAATCATTATGGCATCTCGTGTTAACCAAACGTCATGTGAGTTACTTTTGAAATGAGACACAACTTTTCAAGAAAAAAAAAAATCAAAGTATTTATGAACAATTTAAGTCACTTTTGTGTTTAACCTTCAAAACATTTGTTAACTATCAACGTGACAAATGTAGGGCCTAATTTTATTATCATTTTAATAACTTCGATAAGAAAAGTATGTGCAGCAATTGCTGATAATGCTCACCACCTATAGGCTATAGTATTCGGAAGGCCAGTCACAAGGTTCTTTCACCAAAACCTTGCATTGACATGTTCTCAAACTTGAAAATATTGCTTTGTTCAAAAAAAAAAAAAAGAAGATAAATGAAATTTCCCACTCTTTATTACTTTATGAAAACTTCCTTGTCTTCTTTTTTGATTATTTTTTAACTATTGGTTGAACAAATAAATAAGAGTAAATTGTAGCTATGGTCCCTTAACTTTAACTCAATTGGAGCAATGATCCCTCAACTAAAAATCCATTATCATTGATCCCTCAACTCATCAAAACGTGTAGCTATGGTCCCTCAACTTTAATTCAACTGGAGAAATGGTCCCTTAACTTTAACCCAATTGTAGCAATGGTCCTTTCAACATAACTCGTTTTGACAAAATTGTTTGACGTAGTTGATGAAAATGACCATAATTACACACTTTGATGAGTTGAGGGACCCTAATTATATAAATGGTTATTTCAACATAACTTATTTTGACAAAATTTTGACGAAATTGATGAAAAGGACTATAGCTACACATTTTGATAAGTTGAGGGACCAATGGTAATGGATTTTTAGTTAAGGGACCATTGCTCTAATTTGATTAAAGTTGAGGGACCATTACTACAATTTACTCAATAAATAAAGGCTTGAACTAAGTGAAATGCACAAAGAAAAAAAAATGGTACCTTGTAATCACTTTCCTTTAGAGCAAAGCCTATCCATCTTTAGGAAAGACAAGGGCAAGGCAGTTCAAGTGCCTTCACTATTCACTCTCAACAGTAATTGTTTTTATGCAACTTCATTCTTTGGGCAAGGGCAAAAGCAATGACAATTACTATTCACAAATATATATTTTTTATTATGTCTTATTGGCCTTATCCTTTATATGCAATTATCTTCTTAGATTGCCCATGAGGTTTTCAACTACTCTCATCATGCCATGTGTTATTTGTAAGTGTGTTGAACTTTGTAAGCAAGTGTGTTGAACTTTGCAAGTTTATTAAGTATGTTCAAGTGTGTTTTAGTGTGAACTTTGTAAAGTGTAAAACAATTGGCCTTATCACTCATTTTTTTTTTCTATTTGTAGCAAAAGGATCTAAAAAGTGGATAACAAATATAGGAGATTGTAGTGAAAATAAATATTGAGTTGTGGTGCAAGAGAATAAAGTAGATGGTAGGGGAAAAAAAAATGAAAAGTTGTGTTGGAAATCCAACAGTTTAGGCACAATGGTGTAGAGAGCCATGGGCTTTGTCTCCAACTTTTGTCGCGGAGCCCACTGACTTTCTCGCTGACGTCATCTACGCTAGAAGGCACAAGGCTTGGCAACTGAAGGTCGGACACTGCAACGGGTTTGGTGAAGCTCAACAATCGCCCCTCACCCCCCTTTTTTGGGGGCCATCAGAGACACTTCCATGGTTTTGGACAATTGGCCTGCTCTTGCCCTTGCCTTTCTTTTGATGGATGAAGTTGCTCTTACAATTAGCATATATTGTTTATTAGGAAGAAAAATCCCTAGTAGATTTAAGCCATCGAGTTTCACATCGAGTACATAAAATGGACATACAATGGGCTGCATGCAACATATTTTTGAAATCTTAGGAACAAAAACAACAAGATATTAGTATCACAAAGACGATAAACCAAATCAAGATGAAACATAAATAACCTTATATGTAGAATACAGAAGATACGACTCTTGTGGATGATAAGGGAATATTCTACTCACAACAAACATAAGTATTCCAGCAATAATAGAGCTTGCTCAAAAAGGAATGTGTGTATTGTGAAAGTTGAGACATCCTTAATATAGTTGATCAGGTCTCCTAAAACCACATATTATAGTTAATAGAAAGATACAGCAAAACACTATTAAATCAAAATGTTGTCCAACTCAACAGTTCGATTCATAACTTGAAGATCAAGTTATCTGCCTTTCAAATAGTTCAATTCATAACAATTGACAACTCAACAGTAGTCTTATATTGTCCCACTTTAAGTGTCAATAACAAGAATTTGATAACAACAAGAAGCACATTGATCACTAAGGTAAGGATACAACATATTTCCCTCAAAATACAAACTATTACTCAAACTGAATGCAGAACTATAGAAATCCAAATGCATATCTTTATGCACTTGTGCTACATGGTCACATGCACATTCAATCCAAGCATACAATTGCATACTATGCCATGGTGTCTGAAATCAATGAAGCAAATATCAGTTTCACTAAACAAAATGAACTCTAGCATGAGTTCCTTGCATGAATTTCTGTCAATTTAAAACAGTATGATAAAAGAATACGAGAACAAGTAAAATACAATATTGTGAAATCCCATTCCCGAATTTTACTATTTTAATTTTTGCATCCCGTATGTACACGAATTTATTTTGTATATTTTGTTCAATTTTGAATTTTAACTGACTAGTTACAAAGTATGAATTTTCGTAGCTAGTCATTAAAAATCCATTAATCTTGTGAAGTGACTCTTAGTGTTTGTGGATATAGCTCGATGCCACGAGTGTGTAGACGAAAACCGTTCGCGAATCAAAGTTGTAATGAAGTAATTAAGAGTCCCTAGAGTCTGGGGCAAATCTGTCATTTTGCATCTCTCTATATATAAACTCCAGCAAAGCTGGAGGGGGGGTTTCCAACAATAGAAACCAGGTCTGCACGACCCGTTTTCTTGCTTCCTAACCCGTGGACTGACTTGCTTCCTGTAGAGTTTTCTCAGCCAATTTTCGGGCGAATTCGACAGTGAACCAGGTTGCCACCACCACCATTCCACTCATCTCAACCTCATGGAGAAAACCTACCCAAAGTTCTTATAGTTTGGCCACCTTTTCATAGCGAGCGGAGATCAGATTCTCCCTGAATTTCAAGTCGGCGATCGCTTTCCCCTGTGCACCTCAAAGTCAGCCACGATCCCAAATAGACTCATCGTGTCCCCAGCAGCAAAACCCAATCATGTTTCAGTCATTCAAGCTTTGGTGACCGCAAACCGAGGTTCGGGTTTTCCTTGAAGTTCTAGCCTTCCCTCACGATTTTTAGGCCCTTCCCAACGGAAGGAGCCTTTGTGTCAGGTATAAAACTTGCTTCACTATTCACAACCTTCAATTTGATATAAAATAAGCCATTTTGGTCTTGGTTGGAAATTCTAGCGAGTCGTGGCCGCCAGCATCAGAAATTTGACTTTGTTTTTCTAGGCTAATTTTGTATGCCTTGAATTCAATTTTGATGTCCATTTGATGTAGTTCTGCTAGTTGAGCTTAGTTACTTAGAATATCTCCAAAGAAAATGTCAAATTATAAGAGTCAAATTACAATTGATGGCTGATAATGGCAATCTGAAGACTTATGTCAAATTTTGTACTTCTCCAGCTGTCAAATATTATTTTATTATTTAAATAGAGCAATGATTGTAATTATTAAAAAAATGTTGAAACAAAATTTTTATTAGTTGAAATGTTAGTGGAATAAGTGACCCACTATTAAAATGAATTAAAAATAAATTTGACATTGATGTCAAATTTGACATCAAATCACTAAGCCTTCAAATTCAGTCAGCAAATAATATTTTGGTTGGAGAGACTTTTGATGTCAAATATGTACAGTGGCATTCCACCTAGGATTTTGACATCTCATTTGAAGATGCTCTTAAAGGCCTACCGCTGGACCTTGTAGTAGGCAAAGATTTGACAGTTGGATCATTATTAAATTATAGTATGTTGTTGTATGTATTTTGTCGGGGTCTTAGAAATTTACGGATAAAAAATTTGATGTACGGATTTTCCGGAATGAATTACGTGGGAATGTTGACCTTTCGTTGATCGAGGGCTAACTTTTAGTCAAAATACCAAGAATTGTTCTTATATATTGTAATTAGTATTATTAGAGACACAATAGAGATTAATGGGCCTATCTTGGTCAGTAAGCCATCTTGAGGGATGTGTACCTCGATTTGCATGCAAGTGGCACTTTATTGGGATTCAAGTGTTTATTGAGCTCTAGATGATGGTAATGATAATGTGCAACTACTATTATGCAGAATTGAGCAGGAACATATTAGAATTAATTTGTAGAATACATATAAACATATTAGAATTAATTTGTAGAACTTGTACATATGAGTGACCTTGGTACCTATTTCCCAACATATCATGATTTTTAAGATTTCACAAGGGAGTAACAAAATTTTAAATGAGGTGTGCTGAGAAACTGTTAAAAATCTGTCGTATGGACCTGAGATTAAAAATTCACTAAAACTTCATTGTTCGACCAATGTGTACGAGTTACATACATACATACATACATACATATATATATATATATATTTTGCTAAATTAGTGTTCCTCATTTTGGTTAGTTTATGGTGCATTTGGTATAAGTTAAGACTTGAAGCAATTTATGGGCACCTATTAAGGGCTCGTTTGAATGTGCTTTTAGAATGATTGAAAGTGCTTTTAGAGAAAAAGTTTTTCGGTTCCAAAAGCACTTGAAGTGTTTTATGCAAGAAGCACCAGTTATGTACTTCTTCTAGGAAGCACTTTAAGTGCTTTTCCATAATTTACTTGCATTTTAACTAAAGATTGGTTCAAAAAACATTTTAACCAAAAGCGCTTTCAGTCATTTTAAAAGCACATCCAAACGAGCTCTAAGTATCCAATGACATCTTTGGCAACGTATTATAGGCTCCTGTTAAATGTACTATGAAGTTTTTCTACTATATATGTGCATTATAGCCTCCATTAATCATACTAAATAAAAATATTATATGAGATAATTTGATTATATAAAATTAATGAAAATATGACTTTATTCCCTTAAATTCAATATTCTCTATGTTGGAAATATGCCCTGAAAGTCAATCTTTGGAAGAAATCTTTCAGGACAAATGAATCGATGTATGGATGATTCTTATACATGAAATGGCAAAGATACTAATTAGGACTATCTCAATAAACGATATAAGTCCTGAATAGTGAATCCATGGACAATGGATCGATTGAAGAAGTAATCTAATGATGTTAGACTACAGAGACCTTTTTCACATAACCATTATGTCCAAAAGGTTCCTGGTCGTTATATTGTCGGAGGGATACTGACAATGCTTAGACCGGTACATACTGTGTCCGCTTCAATTGGAAGGATGGAAAGTCTCAACCCATTCGTGTTGTGACACTAAGACAAGTATGTAGGTGCTCATTAAGGGAATGAGTTCACTGAACACAATCGAATCAGAGTACTTGCATGGAGGTCTACTCACATGTCAAGCAAGTAACTCAAATGGTTGGAATAATGTAAGTAATCCTTTGACCTGAGGCATCGTCGTTGTCTTGTGGTTAAGTACTTAATCTTTGATTATGTCAACGTCACTCTATCAGAGTGTCAACGGCATAGTTGGGGTTAAGCCACTTAGTCATGAAGGCAAGTGTATGCGCAACAAGGAATCTCTAATCCTCGATAAGAGAGGAAGAATACTCTAAGATATGATTCGGGAATCTTCGGCCGAAGTATCGAGCGTAATAAAGGGAAGCGTTCCTATACGACTCAATTGGATCATATAAGAAGGAATAATCACATTAGGGGTTTGACATGATATATCCATACCCTAATGATGTGATTGAGAGTATTGTATTAGAGAAGGATTGAATTATATTGTAATTCCAACTGACTAGGTTCTTCGAATAAACTTCTACATTAGCTTGGGTAGCTATGACATATGGTTAGATGTCACTCATAGCTTGTGAGTTCTTCTAGATGATTAAATGTAGTCGTCAAAAAAGAAAGGTGAATTAAAATGAAGTTTTAATTCACTAAGTGATTGAATTAAATATAAGCAATTGGATTGATGCCAATCACCTCACTGCCTTGCTAATTAGAACCTAAAAGATTGTTCACCACAACACTATTGTAGTGAGTAACTAATGGATGATGGAAATAATTAATTGGATTGATTAATTGTTGTGATTGATTTAGAAAGTCCAAAGAAATCATAAAAGCGATAAAGATCGTTTTGGGCTTAAGAAACGTTCGGGTTTAATTGGGCCCATTGGGCCTAAACCCATTGGGCTTTTATTCAAGCATTGGATGACTTGAAATAATAAAAGCCCAAAGCCCAAACAAACAACAAAGAGGCCGGCCACTTTAGGTGTGAAAGGAGTGAGATATTTAGTCAAGTTGTTGACTAGGTTTCTTTTGTCTATATAAGGAACTTTATAAGATATTGTTCATTGGGGTTTTTGTGTGTTAAAACAACAAAGAGGCAAAAGAAAAATAGCTCTCTAAACTACACAAAGGCCGGCCACCAAAGGGGGTTTTTACTAACATCTCTTACACCCTTTTGGTTATTCCTTCATCCTTCTCACTACACAAGTGGGTGAGGATCTTTAGAGGTTTCCTACTTTGGGAACTTGAAGAGAACCTAGGAGCACTCATTATAACAAAGTGGAGGAGGCAAGGAGGGAAGCTAGGCTCAAGGATTTCAAGGAGTAAAGGGCTTGGAGGTGGTCCATCCTTGGTCTCAAGTTTAGATCAAGAGGTATAAGACTAACCTTCACTTTGTTCTTGATTCTAAAATTTGTTTTGATGCATTATATATAAACCTATGAACCTTGAAGGGGATTTGCATGACTATAGCTTTGATAAATTGTTATAAATGCTTCCGCTGCTTTCGTATATTAAATTTGTTTTGTATATGCATGATAGTCATTATGAAATCCCATGCTAGAATCTCATAAATTTCCCTTCACTCTAACTAAAATCCTACATAATTTTTTTCTTAACTAAAACCCAGTACTAAGCTCTACCTAAGTAAAATATTTAATTAAATTTTACTACACACATTTTATATTTTTTTGTAATACACCTAATTACTTTGTTATCTACAATTAATTGTGTGCATAGTATGTGAATTAATGACATAATATTTTTTAAACTGAAGTAGGATTCTCTCTCCTCCAAATTCCCCCTTGTTGACCCTAAAAACTACTTAGCCTACGTGGCGCATAGGCCGAATAGCTAATGAGCTAGCTACGTAATTCGGTTGAATGCAGGGCATGCTAACTTGACAACTGAGCTTGATTGGTGAGTGAATGAATGTGGTGGTGGTGATGTTGAACGCGCTGCTGACTTCTGCGTCTTGTGATTGCGGCTAAGGAAGGAACTCGTCTCGGCCTCTGGATTCTAGAGCCTGAAGACAAGGCTGCTAGTTTCTTCGAAGTTCACGAATTGTAATTATATTTGTGCAAAGTATTTGGTAGGACTTCTGAAGTGTCATCTCTTGAAGGAGGACATCAACAAGTTGAGTAATCTGAGTAATGACTGTAGCTGAATGTCTCTACCGATCGAGATTAATTTCCACTTCTCGATGTGCAGTAGCTTCAGGAGTCAAGGCAACAGGTAGGTCCTATGCCATTTCTGTAACTGGGGGTAACAGTGTTTGGTTTACGGATGTCTGATTTCCGGTTGCTTTTCCCATCATTGGCTTTTTCTTGATGCTGCGTGTTACGATGGCCATGAACTTCATAGTGATTTAGCACAGGGTCCCATTAGGCGTGCCGTTGACCCCAAAAACTATCTAGCCTATGTGGCGTGCATGCCAAATATTTAATGAGCTAACTATGTTATTCGGTTGAATGTGAGGCATGCCAACTCGACAACCGAGCTCGATCGATGAATGAATGAATATGGTGGTGGTGACGTCGAACGCACTGCTGACTTCTGTGTTTTGGCCTCTGGGTTCTAGAGTCTGAAGACAAGGTTTCTAGTTTCTTCGAAGTTCACAGAATTGTCAGCACTGAGTTCAGCTGCTGTAATTATATTTGTGCAAATATAAGTGCAACGAATTGGTACTAAACTATACGGACATAAATACTCAAAAGCTTAAGTGTCTTGATTATAAATGTGGTTTCGTTTGAAGGGCGAACTCTTAAATGTACTTGTGAATAACCAATCATGAAATAAATTCAGCTTTCAATGTGCCGAACGATGTAACCTGGTAACACCTCACTTCGCCGAGAAAGCTAATGAAGTGACCTCTTCCAACAAGGACTCAAGAATTCCTTGCTAGCCGAGACTTGGATAAATAACTAGCCGGTCTTTAAGCAGTGTTGTTAAGACTAACTAAAGTTGCTCCTTAGTCGCTAGATTGTATGACTCCAGTGCTGTTAAGACTAATTGAAGGTGTTGTCGGTTGTCAACCATAATGTTGCTTAGACTAATTGAAGGTGTACTCAACGAAGTTAGAAAAGTTAGTGTTTTCTCTGGATTAAGAGGGTTTCGCATAGAGTGAGAGTTTGCACAGGGCAGTTTGTTTGTGTGTTTGAAGAGGCTTTGAATGTTGTACATCCTCTTTTATTTATAGTAGCAATTTTTCCTGGTGCCGAGGTAAAACCCTATTCATACTAAAATTGGTGTTGAAGTAGAGTCATATTCGAACTAAAACTCATCAGCATATCCTTAATGAAATTTCTTGTATGAATTGAACTTAACCACTTCTACCAGACCTGAGACTCTGAACTTGCCCATCTTTTGGTATCCAATCCATTCCCTTATTTTAACCAGGCCTTTAAGAATATTAAAAATATTCTCACACCATCTTGGTCTGAGGATTCTTATTTGAATCCGGACTTAGCTGAATCTACCTTTCAAAATTCAAGTGTCCTGCATCAATTCAAACTCAGCCAAAGTATTTTGGGTTGGCCTAAGATGTCTAACCAGGCCGAGCTATGACCTTACTCGGCCTAAATCCATTACTTTGGGCCCAAACATTGACTTCTCACTTCTAGAATATGTAGTCAAGACACCTCATCTAAGAAAATTTCAAAGAAACAAAATGATACTCGGCCAGAGACACTTGGCCAAGCGTCCTAGAGAAATTAAAGCCCATTAACTTGGACATTAAATGCACTTGAATCCGTATTTGCTCCACTTTTCTTGACTGCCGCAAACAAACATGTGTCAAAGTTCCACGACATTTGTCTGTATTCGACAACTTCACACGCCCCACGATTTCAGTGTGTAGATGCTGAATTGCCACGCTTTGAAGATTAAGCTTGAAACTCGTGCCTTATCATCACGTCCATTCATAAGGTGCCGTGATGATGGCCTAAACCTTACAAATTTTGAAACCTGATGATTGAAAAGATTAGTCCTATATTTTAATCATTAAACCAACATAAAACCTTAGACACCGTTCTCATTCTTTGGCTATAAAAACCCACAACTCATATTTCCTTCCTTATGCTTTCAAAGTCTCAGAATCTTAAAAACTCTACCAATTTGGTCTCAAACTTTCCTAGAAACCCAAAAAACTCAAAGAATCCCTGCAATGGCTTCCACTATTTTTGTCCAACTGTTATTTGGAGAACTTGAAAAGACTCCACAGATCATGGATCAATATGCCATCAAGAACTTTCGTTTCCCAGACGAAGAAACAACAAAGCTCAAAGTTCTCATCCCACTCTTCAAGGTCAATATTCCAGAGTCAGTTTTCTCACTGATGAAAACGTATCTTGTATCTCATCTCTTCCAAAGTCAGAACTGGGCAAAATGGGAGGTCACCAAACCTCAAGTGTATAGCCCTCGGTCTTCAAATTTTTTATTGAAAGATATCTTTATTGATCAGTAATAATAATGCCCCTAATTTTTATTTGGTATATACAATAATTTGAATTTCATTATTAATTTCTAATTTTTTAAATTTAATAAAACTTACTCAATCATATTTTCATTCTATAATTGGATTTGAAAGGGGATACAAAAGTATGGTTGGTTAACTGAGAATTCCTTCTGGCGGTTATCGACTTCTGGTGTCCAGCCACCAACTCAATGATCATTCATCTCGGCCCCATGGGCTCAACCATTCTTGACGTTACTACCCTTCTTGACACATGTCCCTCAGGCTTCCTAATTGATGCCACTTTTCACTCTTATCAATATGATACGGAGTTAAAAGAGACTTCGAGGAAATGATGGCTGAGGTTCTCAAGGGAAAGGACACCGAGAAAGAATGGTCTTGGGAACAAATTGCCAAAAGGAAAAGAACTTCTTGAACTATAACACCTTTATTGCTAACTTCGTCGGGAAAGACAACGAACCTATTCGGCAGGTAAGCAAGAAACCTTCCTCTTCTAGCGGTATAGCAATTTCATTTTTTTGTTCTTGATCGAATAAATGTTTGATCGAGAACATGTCCGTAGCTGAGGCCCTCGTCAATGGCCAATTCTTGGCCCTTAGCCCTTGCATCCTGGCCAACATCTACCAATGCTTGCATGACATCGTGACAGAGGGATGGATCCGCATCAAAACGGTCTTCTTTGGGTATTGCAATTATGGCCCAAGGCGTATTTCACACCTCTAAGGATTGATTGTGTGCCTCCAACTGGGCCTCTCGCCGTCCCAGAACATTCAGCATAAAAAAATTTCCAATAATTCTTCGATCTTAAGAGCTTGACCAAAGAAGAATTTATGGTTTGCCGCCGAAGGATATAACTGCCATCCCTGATATTTCCTACATCAAGTTGGGATGAGGCAATAGGGGCCAGAATCTGACCGAACTGGGGATCATTCTTGATTATCCACGACATCCCATTTGGCTGTGATTCTCATCGTGCGAGTTTCGAAGTTTACCATCCAAACTTCTTTGCTCGCCAGCTGGGTTTCTACTAGGGCTGCCCAATTCCTCTAGTGACTTAGTTTTCTCAGCTTAAGAGGACTATGATGCCACTAAGGGTAAGCATACCGAACAGTGCACCCAGTTCCAGTTTCGGCCATACTTTACCGAACTTAACACCATCCCCTCATTCGACGATTAGTGGAGAGATCATACTGAGGAACTCTTTGGCACTCCCGTCAAAGAGGTCTTGAGTACGATCTTTGATGATCGTCCAAGGACACCCACACCAAGACCCAACCAATGCAAGTTTATGAACCTTCTGAATTCTTTTGTTTTATATGCCTTTTCATTGCTAATTACTTTTTCCTCAGGTGGATGAACTAGGAAGAGCTCAAAGGTGATGCTTGTTGTAGCCGTGAAGAAATGAGTTTTCTTAAAAAAGAAAATCCTCCAGTTTCGATGACTGCTTCCTCTTCGTTTCAATCGATTCAAACGGCCCAAGTAGGGACGAAAACAAAGCCTCACCCTCATGATTGAAGGATTAGCATCCCAGAGTAGGATGTCACTTCGACCTATGTAAGTCATATTTAGTTTCTCACCTTGCCTTTTAAGTAAGTCTAAAATGAGCTGAAAAACTATCAGGTGCATGGGCAATCATATCACCGTCAATTCTACGCACCGTAATGCGTTGTTTACATTTCTTGGCCACCTCAATGGCCTTCAAATATAGACAACCTCCATCGACCTATGAAATAAGGAGTTGTTTTAGACACTGGGCTCGGCCACTAAGTTATCTTGGTTCAACCAACACCCTAGAAGACATGGCCAAAGTCTCTTCTCCATAAGTTAAACTTTCTCCCTATCTCATCATTTCATTTACATCTTGACTTAACCAAATATTATTTATGCAACCTCTCCCATCTTGAACGGTCGAGCTCAATGCACTTCTCTCCCACACATCTGGAACGGCCAGTTCATCTATTGCTCCAGCCGAATCTCCTGTTCTTGCTAAGCTGCAGCAACTGATGTCCCTATTTGCCCAGGACATTTTGAAGAACATGGCCTCAAGCTAATTGGTGAAGGTTTCAATAATCTCCTGTTCTATCGGCAATGAGAGCAAGCCGAGATAGATATGGAGGAAGCAATGGTCAGTCAAGAGGTCATCTTGCCGATCCTTAAGATGATCAAGGGAAAAAAGACCGAAACGACCGAGATTGATCGCCAGATTGCCGAACTCAATGCTCGTCGTAACATAATCTCCTATGAACTTGAAGAAGATTATGAGACTCACAAGTCTCAACTGGTGGACTATGTATCGAGTATGCAAAAGATCCAACACCTAAAGGCTGACAGATGAATTTGGGAGGTTGAGATTACAACAAGGGAGCCGAAATGGATAGAATTGAAAACGTCTTTGCAAGCCTTCATGCCCACTTGTAATTTCTCATCATATTTAATAGAATTTGGCATTTTTCTGAAAAAGTTTATTCTCTCATCTCCCATGTAACTGGATAATACTTCTTTAGAAATTTCTCATTGATTGATGACTTGTTTACATCCGTTGTTTGATTTTTAAGGTAGGATGCCCCATTGCCGAGCACTTTGTGTACAATAAAAGGTCCTTCCCAATTCGATGATCATTTCCTATATTTGGGATCCTTGGTCCCAACTGGTATGAAAATCTGCCAGACATAATCGCCTTCGCCAAACATCTTATGTTTTACTCTTTTATTGTATGCTCCTTCAAGAATTTTCTTTTGAGCTACAAGTAGGTTACATGCATCAAGACGCCATCTTCTGGATCTTTTAATTCCTACATTATTGCCTACTTTTATTCACTACTAAACGGATCACTTTGTTTGGCAACACTTAAAAAGTTAACGTTTATCTCCATATGCAGTATTGCATCATGTCCATATGTCAAAGCATTAGGAGTGGCGATAGTCACCGAGCGTTGAGTCGTTCAGTAAGCCCATAATGCTTCATTGAGGTTTAGATGCCACATACCTAGCTTATTCTTTACCATCTTTTCCAAAATACTTATCAAAACCTTGTTACTTGCCTCGGCTGCTCATTGGCCTAAGGATAGTACGACGTGGATTTTTTTGAACGAATTTTGAGATTCGATGTGTAATTTTTGAAACGTTTGACCATAAAAATAGTGCCATTGTTTGTAATGATCATTTCTGGAATACCAAACCTTGTCACAATATTCTCCTTGACAAAATCATATACTTCTTTTGCCTTAAGATCGGTGTAAGATTTGGTTTTGACCTATTTAGTATAATAGTTTGTAGCCACAAGGATCCAATGTTTTGCCAAACCAGAAGTTAGTAAAATTTTGCTGATAACATCCATGGCCCATCCCCTAAATGGCCAAGGTTTTATGACAAAATGTAGCTTTCGGCTAGAATCCGCTGTATGAGACCATTCAATTGGCAGGAATCTAAAATATAGTCGGCCAGATGTAACCATGTCGTTGAAGCAACCATCTCATTTTTTAGCCAGGCTGGTGAGTGCCATAAATCCCTTCATGTACTTCTTTAATGGTCTGAGAAGCCTCTTCCTGGCCGAGACATAACAACAAAAGGTCGTCTTCACCTTTTCGGTAAAGCTCATTCTAGTACACAGCATAGTTCATAGCATGATACATGGTTTTCTTATCATGCTTGCCTCCCGAGTTGTTGAGGTACAACGTGATCAATCCTCGCTAATCCGACGGTGTAAATATTTTTCAGGACGCCTTTTTCTTGCAAGGACGGTATGGACATGACCGTGGTTTTAATCACCTCCTTTTGTTTAAACATTTGTTAATTAACCAGAGCTAGTTATAAACGTTTCTTGATTGAGATCATCTGACCCATCTTGACTTTCATGAATTGTGTGCCGGAGGCTAGTTAGGCTAGTTTATTGGCATTGCTATTGGAAACACGTGATATATGCTTGAAAGAAATGCCAAAAAAGGTCTTGGCAAAATCGCTAGCGACCATATGATACGGAGCCAGCACGCAACTTATGCATCGGAATGCCCTTTTTATTTGGTTAATCACCAACTCAGAGTCATCGAGGACGAGAACTCTTGTGGCTTTGAGATCATGCAATAAACCAAGGCCGATTACCAAGGCCTCATATTCAGCTTGGTTGTTAGTACATTCGAAACTAACTTGAAGGTGAATGACTAATGTTGTCGTTATAGGGATTAAATAACAATGTCGATGCCTGTCGACACTGCGGTACTGGAACCATCAAAATATATCATCTAGTAGTTGTCCTGCATCTGTACCATGCCGATTTCGATGTCTTCTCCCCCAAACCCATAAGGGGTAGGATGTTAAGCCAGGAAATCGGTCAGAGCCTGCCCTCTGACAGATTTCTAGGTACATACTAGATAGTAAATTTAGATAATGCCATTATCATTTACCGATACCGTTGCTGACTATTGGCTAAGTAAGCATCTACTAGATGACATTGGTTTATGCGATAACTTGGATAACCAAAGGGAGCATAAAATGGCGTAGTTTAGATGCTGCAAAAATAAAGCTAATCAATCTCAGTCGAATTAAGATTGCGACTGAGGTAGAAAACGACATGTTCTTTGTGGTTCTCATTATCCTGGGCAAAGAGGCAACCAATAGACTCTTTGGCAGCTGACAAATAAAGCTTTAATAAATGCTTTCCTCTCTTTGGGGGCATCAAAACTGGTGGGTTAGTAAGATAAACCTTAACTTGTTCGAATGCGGCTTGATGTTCAATGTTCTTGTAAAGCCTTTGTTGTCTTTGAGCTTAAGTAACTTAGGGAAAGCTTTCATTTTCTAGGCCGAATTAGAGATAAAACGATGTAGAAAATTGACTTTACCAAGGAAAGATTGTAAATTCTTCTTGGTAGTAGGCGCAGGGGCTTCGATGATGTTGGGAGCTTTGTTTTTATCCATCTCGATACCTCAGTGATGAACTAAGAAACCCAAAAAATTCCCAGCTCATACGCCGGATGCATATTTTTTTGAGTTCATTTTGAGCTTGTGTTGGCGCATACGGACGAATGTTTGTTGAAGATTATGACTATGGGTTTGGTGGCGTGTCAACTTAACGAGTACATCATCAATGAAAACTTCGACCATGGTGACAATGAGATCATAAAAAATGCTAACATTGTGCGCTGGCATGTGGCGCAAGCATTCTTAAGACCTAATGGCACTACTACCCATCGTAAGTGTCGAGCACCTTAGGCATTGGAAAGCAATTTTATGAACATCGGCCTCGGCAATAAAAATCTGATTGTAACTGGCGTGGTCATCCATGAAAGACATAACTTCATGATTGTCTGCTACATCAATAAGTAAGGTAGAAATTGGCATCGTGTACTCATCTTTTGGGGTTACCATGTTTAGATTACAAAAATCAATACAGATAGGGAGGGCACCATTCTTTTTAAGTACCGACACAATATTAGCCAACCATTCTACTTACCTAATTGTCCAAATAAGATCGGCTTTTAGGAGGCAAACTATTTCATCTTTGATGCCGAGCTGTACTTCGGTTGAAAATCAACGTGGAGGTTGTTGAAAAGGTTTACAATTAGGTCTTAAGTTCATGCTCGACCAAAGACCTATCCAGGCCATGCATCTTATGATAACTCCAAAACAGTCTTTAAATTCAATGAGCAAATTACAAAGCACGACTTTCATGGCTGAGGTAAAAAAGTGCTAATAAATAAAGGTCGAGGATCATCGGTTGTCCCTACATTTATTTCTTCTAAAGGTCTTGAATTCTGGTCGATTACCTTCGTGTTTGGCCATAATGGCCTTAACTTCTTTAGGCGAAAGCGTTATGCTGTTATCCCCTTCTGCCAAGAACTCGATGAGGTTGATGCTAGAATTTGGTTCTTCTAAGATAGCATACCAATGGGTTAGCAGTCATTCTACAATGGATGAAACGATGGTCTTCCTACAAGGGTCTGTGGGCGTGTTATTTATTAGAAAAGTTTGCAAGGTTAGCCATGCCCAGTATCGCCGAATCCTGTTAGACGATTTTGGCGCCTAGCTAGATGGCTTTCTAGATAAAGATTCACTTTGGCTGACCTTCCATGTTGAAGCCTTAAAGGGTGATGTAGCCGGCGTGTTCATCGTAGTACCATGCTTGAATCATGTTAGCTTCGAATGACTGATTATTGGTTGGGTGTACTACAACCGACTTGTCGTCCCAAAAAATTAGAATTTGGTACAAGGATGAATTAATGTAATTAGTCTGGTGAATCTAATGGCGACTGGGCAAGGCATTATATTTGATCTGGGAATCCACAATGAAGAAAGTCGTTATATGCGTTTGCGATTGTGACCTCTAAAGGCAATACACCTTTGGTCTGAGATTTGTCCCCCATGAAACTACTCATAGTGATGCTGGATGAGATAAATTCATCATTTGATCGATGAAGGGCTTTCATGACAAAGACCAACATGATGTTCACTGTGGTGCCATAGTCGACAAATACTTTTGATATCAAACACCCCTCGATATACGTAGTTACATAAAAGGGTTTCAAATGATGAAGGTTAGTGGCTGAATTGCGAGGAAAGAGAACTGAGCTTCTATTCTTGACCGTTTATGCTAGGGTCTTCAGGTTGCACGAAGTCATCGTGCGTGGGCTTTTCTATGATTACATCCCCTTCAAGAAAATTCAGCTGATGGGCTGCCGATTTGAACATAGGTGATAGGATATGGACCATGTGAATTTCCATATTATCGAGGACTAAAGGGCCTAATGCCGTCTCTTCTTCCTCAGTAGAGCTGTATTCGTATATTTCTCCATCAAATTCCTCATTATTAGGATCTATTGTGGGTTCGATGATAGCTGAATCCTTTGGAAGAATGGCCATAGGTACATCATCGACTTCAGTCGTTATGGTTAGATGTTTAACAACCGATTCTAAATGGTCGTTTTGTTTGTTAAACTCAAACCAACTTTGACATCTGCCTGAGCCGCTTTATATGCTCAGCGTTAAAATGCAATTCTAGTGCCTCGGGTATCTAAGTATGCATGCAGGCGACCGACCCGAACATTTTCTTCCTCAGTGAGGCCGAATAAGGAGACAACCAAAAATACCTGGAAGTGACCACGTAAGTATTGGAAATCATCTAAGGAAAAAGGTAACTCATTTGGATTGATGTCAATGTATGACTCGTTATCAAAACCCAGAACACCACCTTCATGAATATATTAGAATCTTGACTTCATAGCAGGATTTGAATGTCATTCAATAATCTATTTGGCAGTCGGATTGGTCAAAGCCAAATCGGCCTTCTTTTTTTTCTTGATTTGAGCTTTCATTTTTCCTGGCCAAAAACAGTAATTGTATCAGTTTCTCAGATTCCTGTTGATCTCAGCTTCAAAAGTTGTTACATCTGGTCTTTTTTTTTTTTTTTTTTTAGAGATTTTTGTGAAAATGGTAGGAATAATAGGAGTACGATCTTCCTATTTGTTTGCCTTAGGCTGCCAAGTAAGTGTGACTTGATCATTTTGGGCTATCTGGGCGCAACGCTAAGCATTACAAACATTATATAGGACTGTATAGGCTCTAGTGGTTAAATTATATCAATGCCATTGCTGGTCTCTTGGTTCTGGGGGCTTGAAAGTTCTTGGTATGGATGAAGAACTAGAGTTGGCGGATCTTTGGACGAAGTAATTCTCGTCATAGAATGGTCTCTCAATGTTAAGTTGCCATCAAATGGGAGGCTTTTGTTCAGTAGTTTGGGGATTGAGTCTACCAAAAACTCCTTATTGATTTAATCATAAACTTTGATCATTCGACCGAGACCTAAATTCTAAATTTTTGTGTTGTTCTTCTGCTGGTGCCCCCGAGTGTGTTGACATTGCTTTGGAGCGGCACTGCACTTTTAGACCGGCGATCATCACCTCGGTCTTGCATCAGCTACATAAAATAATTGGCCCTTCAGAGTTACTTTAGCTCGACTCTTGTGTGAAGTCAGCCAAATGAGGATGGAGTGCATTGGTAGGTGGGCATCGATAATGTTGACTATCACATCAGAGAAAAGATCTCTGTCAACCAGCATATGACTTTCTCAGGAAACCTTAACTTTCCATTATCTATTCAACTTTGAATAGCTTCTCAAAATATCACACAATTATTCATTGCGTGTTTGCTAGAATTATGATATTTGCAATAATTTTGCCCTTTAGGTCTTCGGCCTTAGGTATGTTATGCCCAGGCCGAAGTTTAATTATCTTGGCTCTCAAGAGTTGATAAAACATCCCATTTACCTTAGTAATATCAAAAGTATAAACCTTTGACGTTTTCACCAGCCTTGGCTGAAGTAGTACGACTTTTGGTGTCCTTTGTATTAGCTCGAGTTAAAGCCTTGCACACGAATGGCTTGTCAATCACAATTTTGGCCGCATCAATATTAGCATATTGAGCCTCAGTGTCACTAGCTAAAGTGTAAATCACATTTAGGTTTTTGTACAACGTCCCTTCAGATGATGTCTTCTTTACGTTTTCCTCTCTGAGCAAAGAATCTTATTGTTCCATGTGCTCAGCCAATTCATACATATCCCGAAAGTTCATGCAGAAGATCTTTTTTTAGAACTCCATATTCAGGCCGTTCTGAGCTATCCGCACATATTCGGTCTCGTGGAGGGGTATTTAGCCCCAATTCTTAACTGCTTTGAATCTATATAGGTACTCAACTAGGGATTCGTCGGACACTTAAGCCATCCTAGCTAGAGAGGAGACTGAAGCTTCAATGCTAGGCTGATGAAATTGCTTGTGAAACTTCCTTGTTAGGTCATCCCAAGTCTGCACCGAATTTGGATTTAAATTAATGTACCATGAGAACACCATTGCTGTTAAGGAATAATTGAACAAACATAACTTATGATAGTCATGGTTTGCATCCCACACTAGGTAGTAAAACGACCAACATGCTCTAAAGATGACAAGCTCGACTCACCATTTAACAAACTAAAATCAGGAATCCTAAATCCTCGGCGACACTTGAACTTCTCTACATACGACAGATGCGAGTAAATATACTTGGGGATTTTCGATCCTCGTTTCATGGCTGAATCTATCATTCGCTATACCTCTTCTAAATAAATGGCTGGAGATTCCCCTTTGTGGTCGATGATTAGTGGCCCACTGATCAACTGTGGGTTGTGAGTAGGTCCAAGATCGACCCTGTCACCATTGAGGTCGATTTCAATATGTGAAGGCTTAGGTTTTACATTTCCTGGAGAATTTTTCTTCTTTGGTGGAAGAAAATTCTAACGCTATCTTTCGACAGCAAGTTTGCTTTCCCGAGATTCTTTTACAAACAATTCCAACCACTTATTGGCTTCTTGATGGCAAGAATTTACTTGTTCCTATTTGAGACTCAGGTTGCCAATCTCACGCTCGAGGATAATCTCGAGATGCCGAGTATGTTCTTGAAGTTTATGCGAAAATAAAGTCTTTGGTGGGACTTCTTTAAGAGTCACAGCAACAGGTAGGCCCTATGCTGTTTATTAATAGAGGGTAATACTGTTTGGTTTACGGATGTTTGATTTCTAGTTGTTTTTCCAATCGTTGACTTTTTCTTGATGTTGCATGTTTCGATGGGCGAGCCAAATGTTGATCCTAAAAACTACCTAACCTACATGGTGCATAAGCTGAATAGCTAATGAGTTAACTACATCATTCAGTTGAATGTGGGACGTGCCAACTAGGTGACCGAGCTCGATCGATGAGTGAATGAATATGGTGGTGGTGACATTGAACGCGCTGCTGCCTTTTGTTATTGCTGCCGAGAAAGGAACTCGTCTTGGCCTCTAGGTTCTAGAGCTTGAAGACAAGGGTCCTAGTTTCTTCGAAGTTCACAAATTGTCGGCACCAGGCTCGACTGTTGTAATTACATTTGTGCAAATATAAGTGTGGCAAATCGGTACTAGACTATACGGACACAAATACTCGAAAGACATAAGTGTCTTGATTGTAAATGTGGTTTGGTTGTCTGAGTGCCGGACTCTGAAATGTATTTGTGAATATCTAATCATAAAATAGGCTTTCAATGTGCCGAACTATGTAACCTGGTAACATTCACTTCGTTGGGAAGGCTAATGAAGTGACCTCTTCCAACAAGGACCAAGGATTCCTTGCTGGTCGAGACTTGGATAAATAATTAGCCGGTCTCGAAGCAGTATTGTTAAGACTAACTAAAGTTGCTCCTCGACCACTTAATTCTATGACTCCAATGCAATTAAGACTAATTGAAGGTGTCGCCGGTTCTTAACCACAATGCTATTAAGACTAATTGAATGTGTGCTCAATGAAGTTAGAAAGGTCAATGTTTTCTCAAAAATGAGAGGGTTTTGCGTAGAGCAATAGTTTGCGCTGGGTAAATCTATTTGTGTTTTTGAAGAGGTTTTGAACGTTGTACATCCTTTTCTATTTATAGTAACAATTTTTCCTGGTATCGAGGTAGAACCCTATTGGGACTAAAATTGGTGCCGAAGTAGAGTCCTATTCAAACTAATACTCCTCATCATATCCTTAATGAAATATCTTGTATGAATTGAGCTTAACCACCCCTACCAGACCTTGGACTCTGAACCTGCCCATCTTTTGGTATCAAATATGTTCCCTTATTTTAATCAAGCCTCTGAGAATATTAAAATATTCTCACACCATTCTGATATGAGGATTAATAATTGAATCAAGACTTAGCCGAATCCACCATTTTGAAATTCAAATGTCTTGCATCAATTCAAACTCAGCCAAAGTATTTTGGGTTGGGTTAAGATGTTTAACCATGGGTCAAGCTTATGACCTTACTCAGTACAAATCCATTACTTTGGGTCCAAACACCCCTTTATTTGAACAGTCATGATTAAGTCACGTCAACACTTTGTGTTGACTTCTTTATAGAGAAAAAAAGAAGAAGGAGAAAAGTGAAAGAGGAGGAAAGAGAAATCTACTCCTTTTAAACTATGTGAATTGAAAAGGGGGTTAAATGCTTATGGCCAAGAAAAGAAAAGAAAAGGGACATTTATGCTATAAATTCAATGCATATTAATAAAAAAAAAAAAGAGAAGTTATGTCATGGTATATATTGTTATCAAATATTTTTACTTAATGTTTGTTAAAAAAAAAAAAGAGTATTGATAAACTCACCCCATTATTTTATCTCACCCCACTGTCTTATCAAATATTTTACTTAATGTTTGTTAAAAAGAATGAGTACTGATAAACTCACTACACTGTCTTATCTCCCCACCCACTTTTTAATAAACATTTTGACACCAATTTTACTTCTTATAAAATGACATCTAAGGACCAAAGCTAAAAAAAATAAAAAGAAAAGAAAAAGAGGATTCTCTCTTATCTGTTCACCATCTCTCGGAAACTATCTCAATTCCTTCAAATAAAATTTTTTGTTCATTTTTAATTCCTTTAGTTTAATCATATATAATAGTTGTTTATAAAATTTTACTAATAAAAAATTATTTAAAAAATTTGAAAAATGAAATGGGAGACATAAGAAGAAATTGGGCTTGGAAGGGTTGGATTGGGTTGTTGCGAATTTGGGAATGGGGTATGAGGATGAAATCTTGGGAATGCGGCATGAGGCTTGGTCGTGGGATTTGAAAGGAGGAGGGAAAGGGGTTACATTGGGGGTTTGGAGAAAAGGAAGCAAGGAACAAGGAAAGTTGCCATCGGTTGGAGATCTGGAAAGTGATTAGATTCTAGAATTCTAACTGGAACAAAAATTGGGAAGGGAGGCCTTGGTAAAAATTGGATGCTTGGTTGGGTTTATCAGCACTCTAATATAATATGTTTTTGATATATATTAGAGGTTATTTTAGGAAAAATATTAAATGAGAAAATAGCATTTCAGTTTTTTAATTTTTTATGTTGATGGGATTAAAACGTGGGTGAGGAAATATGACATTAGGGTAAATCTAGCACCACATTGGGGTTGTTTATTTTACTAAAATATTTATTTATTTTTATTTTTTTGTACGAAAAATGTTTTACTTTTGTGTTGTTTCTTACAAAAATATTTTATTCAAAATATAGGTAAATTATTTATTTTATCCAAAATATAAGTAAATTATTTACACATACATATAATAATAATAATAACAATAATAATAATAATAATAATAATAAATGTCTAATATGTATATAATAATACATACAAAATAATTTATAATAAAAATACAAGAATATTATTTGATAAAAAATTAAATTAAAAATCTACAAAATATAGGTAAATGATTTACAATAGTTTTGTCTAGTAAACCGAAACTGTAGTTATAAAATTTCCGTAGCGGGTCCATTAATTGATGTGCTATATCGGCTTCAATTTCTCATTGTTACATTATGAGTAAGAGGTGAAGAATTTGAGCTAAATTACGTAATGAGTTGGCTATATTAATTTGACATCGAACTTGTCATCCACATAAATTGGATTTAAAATCACTCATGTACGAAGGTATATGAGTGTAAAAAAATTATTATTAAACCGTAATGCTATGTATCGGCACTGATTCATGGAACTACACTTGTCATGTGTATCACATTAGATATTGCTTTCGTACGTAGGACAATAGCTTTTCATTCTTTTCATTCTTTTCTTTCTTACGTTAATTTTTTCATTCTTCTCTTTCTTACGTTAATTAGAGTGTCTTGCAAACATGTATAAATGTTAGCTTGAGCTTCCTGAATAAAAAATTTGAATTGTTTTTAATGAAATAATGGTACTCGTTTTTCTGTCCGGTAAAATGTGGCATAATACACGCCATTTTTCTCTTGGTGCGAAAATTTTACCTGACGAAGTTTACTTTGTCCTTCAAATTTTTTCGTCCCCTAAAAGTCTTTGAAAAATATCCAAACGTTGACTACTTTTGTCTAGCCAAATTGTTTATTTCGTTGGATAAAGTTACTTTGCCCGTTGAAATTTGGTTCATCGGGCAAATGATAATTTATGGTAGTGCAATTAAATGGTAACTCATTGTATGACATTGTAAAGATTTCAAAAGATTTAAAATGATGTTATTTGAGGGTGCATATTATAATTAACCCTACTTTTACTATTTGTATAATCTTTATATGTACTAATACAATGCATCTTGTGTATAAGTCTCCGACTTTTTCTTTTACAAACAAAACTCAAAGCCAGCCGAATTAATCGATGTTACGGCATGTATGATGTGGTAGAAACTAACACACAAATTAAAACCTATATATTATGCAATCATAGTACAAGTAGGGATCGTTCTATTCCAAGGATTAGAAGGGACGCTAATCAACACAAATTAAACTTATAAAACTGAAAACTAAGTTAAACTAACAACAAAAAGTGACTAGGGGATTTTGGACGAATTTAATTAAAACAAAAGTAAATGGTAGCAAGTAAATTAAGTTGTGAATGAAGTATGGATGAAATGATAGCTAAATGATTCTTCTCCAAACATGAATCATATGCATACAAATCGATTTCCAATTATGCTTCCTATAAACCATGAATGATAATGCCCCAAATTAACTATGAACAACACTAATTAACTCTCAGATTTTCCTATGTTCATCGAATTGGACTCAGCAACACAACCAAATTATTCTTCTCAAGTTCCTTAACTACGAAAAGCATGATAGAGATACATATAAAAAATCATTAAGTTCAGTGAAAATCATAAGCATTGGGAACTATGAAAAACATGATACTCTTGCCAAGAATTTACTTAACTCAATCATGACTAGTGACTTTTACTCCTTGCAAATATAAGTTCATAACGATTAGGTGAAATTCCCTTATAGTCTAGCATCAAATCCCTTCATGCAAACTAAGTATGCATCCTTAATAAACATACAAGAATAAGTTTTCTATAAAGTAGATAAGTAAATCGCATTCATGTTTTATGAAACAATAACTGGATGTAATCAATTTATATAAAACATATGATCATGGCTTTGAATTCACCTCTAACTAAAAAGAAACTTAGTTACACATGTTCATCATAACTAAAAAGTAATCTAAAATAAACATTGAAACTTAAAACAAAGTGAGAAAGAACTCTGAAAATTCCAGCAACTTCAATGGATGAATTGTAGGTTCGACACCCTCTAAAACGTTGCAGGACACTTCATATATATATAGGGTACGGCTGAATCCAAGGAGGAAAGGGATTAGGCGTTTTGAATTATTTTAGGACTCTAAGAAACAGATGGAGAGTGTTGGAATGTGATTAGGATTCTTCCTTACAGCTGGAGATAAGATAAGATAAGATAGGATAAGATAATGTTTCTCTCCAACTAGGATTCCTCTTTCTTGTGTAATTCCTTGCCTTCCAGGCCTCCATTTAAATTTCTCCAAATCTTAGCACATGTTTAACACATTTTAATCCACACATGCTATCCAATCCAAATCCAAAACTGCTCCAAATTGCTCCATTTGACTATTTGTTGTCATCTTTACCAATTGGACCTACAATAATACGAAAATAACTTAAATTACTATAATAAATAGAAATTAACTAAGTAAATGCAAAGAAATAAGATAACAAATATCTAAGATTTTGTAGTTGGAATGACATCTTCGGCGTCACAGTTCACATTACTATGGGGATTGGAAGAACTGGAGATCGAATTGAGGCTCAAAGGAATTTATATAGATCCTTCAGATGCAAGTTTGGATTCACATGGAACAGTCTCCACACAAAATTTATATACCTGTATGAATCTTTCACCTGCTTTCATGATCGTACACTTCGCATTGTTAAAAAAAAAAAAAGTAGCATTATATCCCATGGTGTAGGCAAACATAATCGACAAAATTGTTATAATAACTGACATGGCAAGTTGTTCCATTTAAGTTTCAAACCTTGGTTGAATTCATACGAATCCTAGTGTTTGATTTTTTTAAATCGGCAACCCACAACAATATGAACAAACTAGATGAAGGTTTCAAGGGCAAGTGGGGTCCTGAAATTTTTTTCTATAAATTTGGGGATGTTCTTGAGGTTGAGTAGATCATGGTGGTATATTCAAATACCCCATTTGAGCAGTGTATGAGAAGTTATTTCCTAGTTTTGTGTATGTGATTTAAATAACGTTTATTCAGTTATTTCGCATATAGGTGAGACCTATCCTGAGGACGAGAGCCATCAATCAAGGCTCGAGGCTACGACCCTTCGACATATCAGTGAGTGGGCTTTTAGTTTTCCGTATATACCTATATACTTGAGATTTTTCCCAGAAAATGAATTTGAATGATTATACGTTTTTGAAATGCCATGCAAATTATTTGTTTATTTTATTATGCATTAGTAGTTGCATATAATTATGATTGGTGTTGCGGACGCACATGTAAGTGTTAGGTAGGTTCATAATTAAAGGTATGAGATTGTTTTAGTTATGCAATGTATGATGTGATGTATTGAGAGCTCATAAACCTGCACCCCGATGTTAGTGCTCCCGCCCAGAGTTAGGGCACAGTCCTTTACGTGATGTTCACCTCTCACACCATATGCTCACCTTGGATCCAAGTTAGGTGCACAGGCTTGTCGTACAGACCACTTTAGGTGGTTCCGACTCATAGGTGACCCACGATTATTCGCACAGTCTTCACGTGATCGTAGCACTAGAGCATATTTATTTTACACCTAGTCATGTCGTACAGACCACTTTAGGTGGTTCCGACTCGTATGCAGGATTTGATTTGATTTGATATGATTAAGATTGGTTATGAGCTATAGATTCAGTCATGCAGGTCACGTTAGGTGGATCTGGCTGATATGATGTCTGGCACTGATATATTTAACTGGATTACTTATGGCTTTTCATTGAGATACTTTGGCATGATATATTTCTATGGATTTTCATCATGAGCATGAATTCTGATATAGCATATATTATATTTTTTTGGGAAATTATATAGGTTTTACGGCGAGGGGTTAGAACTTATGAGAAAAGAAATGATTTTGAAAAGCTTTGTTTTTGCCCACTCACACTTTCTATTTTGCGCCCCTCCAGGTTTTAGGTAGAAGTGCTTTGGTGGATCACGAGGATTTCGACGGGGATTCTGACAGAACATCATAAATGTAGGATCACCCTTGGGTGTTTTAGCACTATATCTTAGCCAGTATTGCTAGTAGTTTGGTTTTTATTCCTTCGCATTTCCCTTATATCTTTATTGTTTCCGTACTGTGCACATGGTTACGTCACTCCCACATGACGGCCAGCATGCCTTGATCTAGGTCGGGGTGTGTCATAAAGTATAGACACACATATTCAGAACATAGGTAACGTAGATGCAGTCCAGCAAGCTAAACATTAATTATACAAGACATGAAAGAAATTCCTACGTTACTTGAAGTCTATCAGAACCGTCGTAGAGTCCTCGTAAACCACCAACACGAACGTCTAACTAGAACCTGGAGGGGCACAAAACAGAAAGCGTGAGTGGGCAAAAACAAAGTTTTTTGAAACCATTACCCTTTCCAAAAATAATAACCCCTCACCGTAAAACCCGTATAATTTCTCAGAAAATAATAATACATACGTATATAGAAATCAGGCTTGAGAGCAATGAAAACCAAAGTAAGTGCTATGTCAAGTATCTCAGTAATAAATATGTAAGCCAGGTGATGTGAATCAATATAAAATGATGTGTTAGCCAGAGTCACCTAACGTGACCTGTACGGTTGAACCTATAGCTCATAACCAATTCGCGCACACGAGTCAGAACCACCTAATGTGGTTTGTACGACAAGCTAAGTGTAAATAAGTACGCTCAAGTGTTACGATCATGTGAAGGCTGTGTGATAAATAACAGGTCACCTATGAGTCGGAACCACCTAGTGTGGTTTGTACAACAAGCTGGCACCAAACTTGGATCCAAGGTGAGCGTGCGGTGCGAAAGGTGAACGATCACATGAAGGTTGTGCCCTGGCCTCGGGCATGAGCACTAACACCGGGGTGCAGGATAATGAGCTATATTTGCATCTACTTATAACTATACACAAAGCAACCACTATCATAATACAATACTCACCTGAAGTTTACCTGGGCCTTCACAGCGTCATACAATATTATGCATACCCATACTAATGCATATACTAAAATGAAATGCAAGCAGGACATGGCACTTAAAAATATAATTCCATTTAAATCAGTTTCTGGGCAAATGTAAAACATATATACGTATATATAGAAAACCAAAAGGCCACTCACTGGTATGTAGCAGGATCGTAACCCCCGAGTCTCGCCTGGCTACGCTTGTCGAATGTTTCACCTATATGCGAAACAACTAATTTAACGTTAATTTGAAAGTACATAACCAAAACCATGTAATAACTTCTCATACGTTGTTCAATTGGGGTGTTTGAATATACCATTGTGACCTACTCAACACCATGAGCATCCCCATATTTTTAGAAATTTTTTTTGATATCTTATGCGCTGGCCACTCGCAGGCATGTGCCTGACACGTTGGACGGAAACCCTAATGGCCTTAGGGGATATTCCGTTACATAGAAACATATTCCATTAGATTTACCTGACGCCATTAGTATATTCCATCAAAGTTGATGGAATATTCTCTATCTTCTCCGGTTGTCTTCGCTAGAGCCGCTGCCAGCCGCCGTCTGTTACGGCAGAAACTGGAAAATCTTAAAACCTTAATATCTCCCTCAATTCTCAATCAAAATTCACGGATTTTATATAGATTTGAAGCTCTCAACAAGGAGAACATAATCTTACCTATTTGAAGTCCTAAAACCGATAGAAAACGATCGTAAAAATTCTTGGTAAAACCGGCTAACTCTGCAATTCCACAATCGTGCTTATTCCGACACCCAAACTTCTCCAAAACTAGTCTAAAATGCTACAGAAGTTGAGCAAGTACCTTAGTAAGCCTTAAAACCGAGTGAATCAGCCACGATCACGTCGAAGCTATTTTAGCTCTTCGCCAGAGGTTTTGAATTCCGGGGTTTTCGAGATCAACTCACTTAACAAATGGTACCACAAGATTCTAGAGCTTGAGAGAAGTATGATTATAGAAACCTTGAGTTCGATCTATGAAGTTTGATGGTGTTTGAAAGTTGGAGGGCTCGAGTCATACGGACGAGAAAGAGAGAGTTTGAGAAGAAAGGAGAGGGTGAGGGTTGTACGTGTGTGTGTGTGTGGTCATGGGTTGGCCAATTTAAAATGTTCTCAAGCCCTAATTGGGCTATAGAATTTAGGGCTTAAACAAACAAGTCCAACTAGAAATAAAACCAACCCAATTTCACTTATTCATCTGTAACATTTTCGTTACGAACCCGTTTCGGCCCTAACTCGCATCAACACTGTCACAGCCCGTTCCAAAATATTACATTCGTGGCTGTGAATGGACGAAATTGCCCTTAAGAAATACTAAGTATGTGAAGCTCAAGTTGATAATTATCTAGGTTCCTAAGTTTTGAAAATAAAATGGAATTTAATAAGGATGAAACTTAGATTTTTAGGTTAAAATTTTGTGGTTTGGAGTTGGGGATTGGAAAAGGACCACATGGGATCCCCACACCCCTCAATCCTCTCCCTATTTTCTGCATACTGTCTCTCTCTCTCCTCCCTCACGAATCTCTCTCTCTCTCTGTCACTCTTCTTCTCCGTTCGAACAAACCAACCACAAAACAACCTTAAACTTCCTCCAACGACGGAGTTAAGACTACCATTGCAACCCTGAGGACTTCACGATCACGTAGGTACCATTTTCAGGTAAGTTTCATTTCGAAAAACCCTAGTTCTAAAGACCCCGTGAATGTGTACTGTTCATGATCTTTGAAGTGGTTACGATTTAGGCTAAAACAAGATCACTGCGAGCTTAGTGAGGTCCCAAGGAAGCTCGGAGTGCTTCGTTGGAAGTTTTTGGACGTAAGAACACGGAGATCGACAAGTTCAAAGTTTGGCCGGAGCTTTCGAGGCGTTTTCCGGCGAATCCCCGGCGAGTTAGGAGTCGAGGTAGGTATCAATCTCTTCTTCTCGTCAAGTACTACAACTTTCCTTTTTGTTTCACTCAATTTCGTTGAGTATTGAAGAAGTTATACTCATTTGAAAAATACCCAGTTTCCGGCGACCTCCGAGGCTTTCGAGGAAGTTTCCGGCCAAACCACGGCGAACTAGGTGTTGTGCAAGGTACCATTCTCTTTGTATCTTCAAGGGCTACAACTTTCGTTTTTGAATCACTTGATTTCGTTGAGAAATGACAAAGTTATGGCAATTTGAAAAACTGCCCAGAAAACGGCCGCCGGAAAAACCAGTCCGGCGACCCAAGGAAGAAGAAGGTGCTACAGTAAAAATAAAAAAATAAAAATAAAATTATTTTAAAAATATGTCGACGTCCGTGACGTCGAGTAGATCACTGTGGTATATTCATATACCTAAATTGAACACCGTATGAGAAAGTTATTGAGGATTGTTGGTTAGGTGTTCGAATAACGTTTTATAGTTTTCACATTTAGGTGAAAATGTGAATTGATGATCCGACCGTTGGATCGTCACCAAACTTTGATACATTGTAATATGTAATATTTGAGGATTATTGGAACTTACGGATTGGGAATCCGAGTTACGGATCTTCCGGAATTGGAATTGTAAGTCCATAATATAAAATGTTAACCGTCACTTAGTTTTGGAAATTGACGGAGATCCGACCGTTGGATGGTAATGAAATTTTAGGATGTTGTCCTAGAGGTATAAGGTGGACCTCTGGAAGTTATGGATTTAAAATCTGAGTGGCAGATCTTCCGGATCGAACTACGTAGTGACGTATTTTATATAAGTTATATATTCTATCGATATGAATTCTGAGGTTGGATTTGATTACTATTCTAGGCGGCGATCATCGTGACGCCTTGATGTGTGGTGCTAGGGAGTTGTTGGACGAACTCCAGGTGAGTGGGCAGTTTTGTTTTCCGTATATATATATATACTTGACGTTTCCTAGAAATTGAATTGAAATGAAAATATGTTTAAAATGAAATGCATATGAGTTATGTGGAAAAACGGGAAGTGAAATACCATGCATAGAATTGATATGAAAAGTATATAGAAATGTGAGTTGAAATGCCATGCATGAATTAATATATGATGCATATGTATGAATTGGTGCGGTGGACGCACAGGTAAGAATTGATTTATGATGCATATGTATGAAATGGTGCGGTGGACGCACAGATGAGTATTTAATTACTGTTATGATGATGATGATATATATTGAGCTCAAATCCTGCACCATGGTTTAGTGCTTATAGTATTCACCGCATCGCACGCTCGCCTTGGATCCAAGTAGATGCTAGTCGTACAGTCCACGCGGAGTGGGTACGACAGACCAGTCGCGAGAGTGTTAGTGAGATTCCGACTGGTGGGTGACCTTAGATTATGTGCACAGATGATTTATGAGAAGCACTAGAGCGTAACTTGTGTGCAGAAGGCCGGACGGGTCACAGAGGTGACTCCGGCAGAGTGAGAGTGATAGATTTTGAGCTCTAGGTTCAACCGTACAGGCTATTAGAGGGCCTCCGGTTGATTACTTTCTTGCACCTGATATGATTATTGTTGATGCATCCATACTTAACTGTTGAATTAGACATGGCATGGCATGATTGATAAAGAAAAATGTTGAGATAGTAGTTATGAAGTTTTGAGAATATATATGTATATTTATATTTTACATTTCTGGGAAAGTATACAGGTTTTACGGAGAGGGGTTACAACGTTTTGAGAAATGTTTGGATTTGGAAAAGAATTGTTTTACTGACCCACTCAATTTTGGTTTTGCGCCCCTCCAGGTTCAGGAATCACAAAGGTGTGGTGACTACGAGGAATTCGACGGTGTTCTGACAGATTGGACAAAATTAGGACTCACCTTCGGGTGTATCAACTTATAAATTGTATCTTAAAGCTTCTGTACTGTGCAAATGGTTACGTCACTCTCACGTGACGGCCAGCATGCCCTCCTTCGGGATGGGGTGTGTCAAACACACTCGTGACGTTGAATATGATTTAATTACGTTAGCTAGAAAAATAATTTAAAACTATATACATACATCCACATCACCAAGCCAATGAGGGCAAAATCGTCATTTTCACACATTCGGGGAGAAAATATATATTTATTTGGGACGGGTTGTCACATTTTACAATGAATACAATGAATACAATAAATAAATTCGATCGTCAATTTAAAATATTTACACTAGCCACTTCTCCCACCCGATACACAGTAGCCTAATGTATCAAACCTAGAAGACTACTTGTTTTAGTATTTTTTTTTTGTTCGGATATCTTGTATGTACATTTTCATATATTTTATAATTAAATACTTTTTCTTGGTTTATTAATTATTTTTTATAATTTAATTACAATATTTATTAAAAATAAAATAAAAAATATTTTTGCCCAAAAAAAAAAAGGTTTGCGTGACGAGGAAGTAACCTACGTCGCACAAACCTTTCTTTTTTTTTTTGGCAAAAATATTTTTTATTTTATTTTTAATAAATATTGTAATTAAACTCTAAGTGTTTGTTGAAAGCTCAAACGCTAAATCATACATTTAGATCCTAATAAATGAAGGAAAAAATACATTTCAATTTCTTCTTGTTGGCAGTTACAATGCAAAAAAAAAAAAAAAAAAAAAAAAACATTCAGATATCAAGTAATGGGACAAAACTTTTCGACGGTTATAAACAAAAAATCACGATTTAACGGTAGTTTTAACTCCGATTTTGATGATTTTTTATAGTTACACTCCTTGATTATATATGAATACAATGAATGAATTCGATCGTCAATTTAAAATATTTACACAAGTGAATACCACAAAATCTTATGTTACACTTAATGAAAGTATAAATAAAATCCAAGTGTTAGTTAATATATTGTTTTGATGAGATACACATTCTACGAAACTAGTTTTAATGATCCAACTGTCAAACTTGTTTTTTATATATTTTGAGATCGCATACGCCAAAAATCGCAAAAAAGAAACATTCAAAGATCAAGTAACTGGACAAAACCTTTCGACGATTATAAATGAAAAATCACGATTTACCGGTAGTTTTAACTCCGATTTTGATGTTTTTTTTATAGTTACACTCTTTGATCATATATGAATACAATGAATGAATTCGATCTTCAATTTAAAATATTTACGCAGGTGGATACCACAAAATCTTATGTTATACTTAATGAAAGTATAAATAAATTCCAAGTGTTAGTGAATATATTGTTTTGATGGGATACACATTGTACGAAACTAGTTTCAACGATCCAACTGTCAAACTTGTTTGTATATACTTCGAGATCCCATACGCCAAAAATCGCAAAAAACAAACATTCAGAGATTAAGTAATGGGAAAAAACTTTTCAACATTTATAACAAAAAATCACGATTTAATGGTAGTTTTAACTCCGATTTTGATGATTTTTTTATAGCTACACTCATTGATCCTATATGAATACAATGAACTGATTCGGTCTTCAATTTCGAATATTTAGAATAGTGGATACCACAAAATCATAAGGAATAAATAATTTAGTATTGGAACCATTCATTAAGGTCTACAAAAGGTGATTAAATTTGCCTGGTTGCAGAAATTTTATTAAACTAAACTTTTAAAAGGTCACATTATATTCGCACATCAATTTACAAAAACCATACAAAAACAGTTCTCTAAACTTCACTTCCTCATTTTGTATCATACAAAAATGGCAACGCATCTAGAAGATACATAGCATATGCAGCAAATAATTGAACCAACACATATAGTATTAGCAAAAGCTCAACGGATTTAATCGTTACTCTATTTCTTGTTGCTCTCAGTTATCTTATTGTCTACCGCTTTAGTTGCAGCTTAGAGTTTCAAGCTAGATGAAGAAGAAATCCAGAAACCTTAGTTCTCTGCAACTATATATCTGAATGTTAAATTCGCTATTCAATTTCAAAGTGATAATTAAGATTGAAGGTGCTTATCTTGAAGATGGAAAGAGCCTAAGCAACTAGGATGTTTATACTAGGTAATTAAACAAGAAATTTCAAGGGTAATTAGTTGCTACTCTTAATTTTGATATTCACCAAATTAATGTCTTTATATGTATGGATGGAGGAAGGGAGAGGATTGGAGAAGGTTTTGAAGAGAGATGGGAGAGGGAGGTAGCTGTTGGAACGGGTTTGCAGTTTCTGCCTTCCAAACTGATTAAAGTCGTTGACTTTGCGCGACGAAGATTGGCATCAGGCAAAACAGGTTTGTGCGACGTAGGTGCACCTCTATTGCACAATGTTGGGAAAAAAGCGGTAAAGCATTCTTAGTTTGACACCAAAATCATGCGCGATGTTTTGTGTTTAGCGTTGTGCGATGAAATTTGCTTCGTTGCGCAAACATGTTTTTATACTAGTGATACCTCAATCGAGGGATTTATCAGGGTGCATGGCGGGGCACCACGAGACCCTACCACGAAAAGAGAGCCAACTCAGCTTCTTGACCTTTTTCGGACAAGAATGGTAGGACCTCCCCCTAGCCAGAGTACGGGACCAGGAAGTAGCGCCTTGTCCCATTCATTTTGCAACAGACAAGAGCTTCAGGCAGCTGGGATCCATTTTAGGCTTAGTGAGAAAAACTCATTGAGGGACATAAATTTTAAGCTTCATTTTCTATGCTGGGGATTCATTTATCTTCCTAAAATAATAGTTGACGACTCGATGGGGTCTAAGTTCATGAACATAATAGCCTACAAAATGTGTCCTGATTTCAAATGATTTCGAGGTCACCTTTTACCTAGCCTTCTTCGATTCGCTCATTGATCATCCAGATAATGTGAAGCACTTGAGGAAAAAGCGCTTAGTTCAAAACTTGCTTGGGAGTGATAAAGAGGTGACTCAACTCTTCAACGAGATATGCACTGACTTGGTCCCCAACGATGTGATTTACCGTAATGTTACAGCGCAGATAGAAAATCACTGCAAAATCAAGTTAAAGACATGGATGGTTCAATTCTTTCATGACCATTTCAGTAGTCCCTGGACTTTCTTGGCTTTCATTGGTGTTCTATTAGGACTTGGCTTGAGCTTATCCAGACGTGGTATACAATCTTTTCCGATCCCTCTCCATGTGATGCCGCATGCAAGTACCTGCAAATCAAACACACCCCGGCTGAGAGATTCAGATACATATCGACTATTCTGCATCTTTCATGTGTATAGTATTCTTGAATTACCGCTACCTCTGCAATTTTTTACAAGTCATAGTTTCTCAACGGTGCACTCTCCATTTCATATTCTACTATATGCAAGTGTGACGACTAAAATAAGTGAATTATATTTTTTTTGTTGTTGTTGGAAATAAGTGAATTAAAATGTACGTGTGCGCTTTGTTCTTACTGTATTGGCGGAAACTTTTTTCAGATTGTATTTGTAGGTTGTCATTTGTTAAACCTTTATTTTTTTTAATTTTTTGGTTATGCCCATTGAAACTCCATTTCAATCTCACTTTCTCGTTTGGAACTTAAATTTCACCACTTTATTTGTTGGAATTCAGTTTTCGTTTTCCTTTGCCATTTTCCGTCAATTCTGTAAATAATTCTTTTAGTACTTTGACATGACATAAGTGGGGCTGACTTACCTACTTGTATGTCCGCCACAACATTGCCAAGTCACTTAAAAACTATTTAAAAAGTTGCTGACATGGGCTATAGAGGTTCTTATTACCTTTCCATTCGAGGTTTATTTCAATGTAACTGGAACACGAGGTGGTACACCATGTGTCACTATACACATGTTGGATATGTGTGAAAAAATTAATAACTTAAAAAATGTTGTAGTCCTATTAGATAAGGAATGTGATTGTGTAAATCCTATCATAGTTGGGATAACCTTATGGGATTCTGTGAAGTCTAGTTTTAGTTATTTGGCTTTCCTAAAATTTGTAAATGATACCACACATGCTCTGTCTGAAGGCATTGGTCATCATCACTAAAGGTTTGATCATTCATATACATTTCATGCATAAACCTGAGTTCTTTCTGTCTAGTCATGTTGTCTAGTAAAAAATTGTCACTGTTGTCCAGCTAAAATCTCATCCTTAGATTTGCTCAGATCGAGCTCTACATTGACATGTGTCTTTTGTCCTTGTTTGGATAGAAAATCTGGCAGCTCTCATGTTAAAACCCTAGATGCCTTCTTTGTTTCCTTGGCTAGAACATTTTACAATTTTCAAAGAGTGAGTTTGAGCTTCTTTCTCTTCTAGTTGCCCAACCACAAAACTTTTCTTATGCATTAAACCCCAATATCATTGTGCATCTAGGTTGCATTAGTTATTCTGTTTTGTGTTGTGTTCTTGATATAGTTTCTCAATTAGATCGAGTTTAGATTATAGTCGGTTCTTCCTTCAAATGTTTGATTAGACAAATTGACTGGTTATTTTTTTTTATCCATCATCATCATATCATTTGCATTGATTGTGTTGGTTCTCAGTGCCACAAGGTGATGAGTTCAAGAGGAGCTGCCACTTCGTAAAGACCAAAGGAGTTCATCTTGTGTAAGGCAAGGTTGCACAAAGGTAAAGCTGATCCTTATATAGAGATCTAGGAATTGAGCTTGTGTGGTCTTTGTATGAACCTTGTTTACATTAGTGGATTTGATTTAGTGGAGAGTCCTTGATTTTTTAACCCAGATGTGGGTTTTTTCCAGCCAAAAAAATCTTGTGTTGATTATTGTGTTTTTTTAGCTTTTATAACTTAATATTTGCTTATGAGATGCGACCACCATAAGCCGTCATTACAACTAAGTTAATCAATGTTTGAATCTGTACTGAACTAGATCTTAGTTAACTACGATCTTTTCAGTAATCCAAGTCTTTAAATAGATTGCTTCCACTATTGTTAAACTAATCATTTGATCTTAGTTGAGTGGTGTTGCTGACTAGTCAGACATTACAAGCACATACATAGATTTTTAAGTGTAGGTTAATCCACTTGGTATCAATTTCAATTGGTATCAGAGCTTTGCTCTAGATATACTTAGAGTGATCTCTGGGATTTGCTGATATTGGGTGGAATCTCACAATTGATCGTGATCATGTTGGTGGATTATGTAATACACCACCTTTCTTTGATGGTTCAAATTGTGCTGCATGGAGCGAAAAATTTCAGATTTCTCTTAAGGCTCAAGATCTCACTGCTTTTGATTATCTCACCTTTGAGAGGAAGGTTCCTTGGAAACTTATCTATGGAGAATATGTGGTCAAGCCCAATGGTGAATGGACTCGAGGAGAAATTTCCTCAGCCATAGCTAATAGGAAAGCAAGAATGCTATTATTTCTGCCAGTTTGAGGACTTGAGAATGCTCGAGTCTGAGACTTTTTCAGTCTTTTATAAAAAAGTTGAAATGTTAACAAATGAAGCTCTAAGATTAAGGAAGCCAATTGATGAAACAGCTGTTGTTCAAAAAATTTTGAGATCCTTGCCTAAGCGATTTCATGCTAAGGAGGTTGCCATTCAAAAGTTTTAGGATTTAAATGAAATCAAGCTTGGGAAGTTGGTTGGAAAACTCATCACTTATGAGATGGAGCTAGACATGGATGAAGGTGACTCCAAAAAGAGAAAAGATGTGGCTCTTCATGGTGTTGAGGAATGTGAGGGTGTAAAAGGTCCTTGTGAACAAAACTCTAATGATGATCTTGCATTGTTTCTTAAACAATTCAAAAGAGTTTTCCGAAATAGAGAAAATGGTGGCAAGTGGTTTGTGAGTCTTCAACCAATAATGAGAACCATTATACTAAAGAGAATCACAAAGGTTATGCTGGAAAAAGAGACAGGAACTTGTCAAATGTGTCTAGGCCTTGCTTTGCGTGGAGGAAACGGGCACCGTGCTGTTGAATGTGCTAACACAAAGTCCATTGGACAAAATCGTGAGAAGGCAATGATGACTACTTGGAGTGTTAGTAATGATCAAGAGTCTGTCTTGACTAACAAGTCATCAGATGATAAAGACAGTGTTGTTGCATTCGTTGCTCCTGTTGAAGAAGTATCTTCTAGTGAAATTATTGATGTCCACGATGCTGTTAGGAAGTTATCCTATCAAGAACTGTCAAATAAGTACGAAACACTGTTTGATGAGACTTGCATTGCTTTGCTGGAAAATGTTGAGCTCACTTGTTAGAATTGCAAGATAAAGTTGAGTCTTTTCGACTGGTTAGATTTGGACTCGATAACAAGGTCACTCTTCTTGAAACTGAGCTACATGCTATGTATGAAAGAAGGTCCATGTGTGAAAGTGAAGATGAAATAGAAAGTTTGTTTGCATTTCTTAAAGCTCATGTTCATGATTTAATCCTATCTCAGGAAAGCCTTCTTTGACAAATGAAGTTTTTAAAGAACAACAATGAAATGTATCATGAACTTAATTTGAAACTCTCATCTGAATTAAGTGTAGCTACAAGCTAATTATCACATCTGCTTGTTGATGCTGGGTTTTCAGATAGATATTTGACAATTGAAGGTCAAATTGCTAATGTTATCTCACATTGTGATATGGAGTGCATCTTAAGATCTATGGGTACAACTTCTTATACCTTGGATGAATCACCACTCCCACGAAGGATGCATTTCCTATTAAGGGTCATCGTGAAGGTGCATCTGATCAGTGTGGATCGAGCCACAGAAAGTTCCCATTGGATAAGGAATGTGACTTGAAGGACAAGTTGATTGACTATTATAGAAGTCAACAGAATGGAAAAAATAGTTAATTCATCAAGTTCAGACTGTGTGAATTCAAAGTCAAGTGGAGTTCAGTATAGTTTTGAAAAATGTAGAATTAGTCTAGATTCAATTGTATCCTATGAATCTGATACGTGGCTTTTTGAAAGTGGATGTTCTTATCACATGACTGGTGACAAGGATATGTTCCCATCTTTCATGCCATTCAGAGATAATAAGGTAGAATTTGGTAAAGGGAATAAGGCTGAAATTATAGGCAATGGAAGAATCAAGGTTCTTGGCATCCCTCTTCTTGAAGATATCTGTTATGTTCCTGAGCTTTTAACAAGTCTGCTCAACATTAATCAACTTTGTGATGATGTTGTTGATGAAGTGTGTTTTTCGAAGAATGGTTGTAAAGTTGTTGATAAAAATGGTAAGATCATGCTAACCATTCCAAGACCAAAGGAAAACTGCTATGCATTGGTTGGCCTCAGATGTGATATACCCTCCATGTGGGATGAAGATATTTGTGAACCAAGATTTGAAAGGAAATTATCACAATTATTCTTTTTTGCATGTCAATTGTGTGAAGTGTGCAACCTGGAAGATCAAATTATCAGGTCTTATGCCTGGGATATATAATAACGCAGGATACTCCAAATCTCCCTGTTTGGTGATTGAGATTCTATGCAATCTATCCCCATCAATGACTTGTGGTGAGCTGAGTACTCCTGTGGTTGGAGGAAGCCATGAATTGCAAAGGTATGCTCACTTCTCAATTATTGATGCAAATTTGGGTCGTGTCACATTAACATATACTTTTATGTTGTGGATCTTGCATTTGAGTGATACTTGTGATAGGGATATTATTGTTGATTATATAATCAATCTCTTGCGTGAAGATCATGTACATATCTTTAACTTTTGGATGAAACCTATGAAGTTGTTGTCCTTTAATTATTCTGAGAACCGCTATCTTACTCTTAGAAGGGTTGTGCAAAGAAATAGTAATGTTGTTTTCTAGGTATCAGATAAGGAACAACTAGCCTAATGGTTTTCACACTTCATGATCAATCGAAGACTCAAATCTCTTCGATGGTATATTGCTTCGTGAACATATTGAATAACTATACTTCCAAATTGCCTCAGTTACTGCATGTTCTCTATTCGTCCTATTTCTATTGTGCCTATCAACTCATTAGGTAAATATGCATATTTATTTTTATTATCAAATTGTATACCTTGTTGCTCACATTTGTCAGCTTTATACGGATTAACCTTGTATAATCCTTCAACTGTGATGTCAAAGGTTTTCCCGTACTATAGTTGTTAGCCTCTGAAAAATCATCGTTTCATTTAACGAAAGCTCTTGGTGATTTTGGGGCTAGGTATACTTTGGTCTTGATTGGGTTGTAGTGACACTACTTGCTTCATAAATTGATCTTAAGTATCAACTTCAATGCAAAACACCACTAGTTTCTATCTTGCTTTCTTGTACATTGCTCTTCAAAAGAAAATCACTATTATGAGCATCAATATCACAAAAGATAAGCACTTACTTAAATATCCAAAATGAGGGATCTCAATCTTTCATCCTTAGAAATATGTTTTCACATGCAATGTCATGTGTTTGCAATTCTTTCCCTCTTGTCATGAAAAGTTCAAAAGTGTTTTGGGGTGCTTCAAATACATCTTGCACCAACCATATCAAATGATTTGGGTTTCGTACTTCCATATGCCATCTTAAAGTTTCATTTGGCTTTGACCTTCCAAGTGTATATTTTTGTGTTTTACTTCTTGCTCAATTTATCTAGAAAGTGATGGCTCTTAAACCTAATGGATTATTAAAAGTTTGGCTAGCTTTTAAAATTTTGTTTTGAGCCTCGTTGGTTGAGGTTTTGATTTAAAGATGGCCTTCTCCAATCCCATTCCCATATCTTGGCACATTACAATTGTACTATGAGCTTGTGTTAATCTATGCTTCACTGTCTATTTGTGGTCTTGAAGTGATTCTATTTGTGAAATGCATTGCATGTTTGAGTTCGAGTCCATATTTATTTTAGGTTCTTCTTTTGGGAGGCATAGTTGTTGAAGTTGTTCACTAGTTGCTCTTATGTGAAATGTTTGCTTGGTTGTTGCTTGATTGGTGCTAGATCAATCTCTTGCTATGTATTGTCTTTGTTAAGGCTAGTCTAGCCACTTTCTAGGTGTACGTGTCTGGTCCCATACACTCTGTAAATTAATCACGTGTATGTTTTGACCAGTTGTTTGGTCTTATTAGTACTTTGAAAGTTAAAAAAGAAAAGGGCATTTCGGTCACTGCACTTTTGTTTTTAATTGCTTCATTTTATTTGTTGGTTACTGATGAATGTCTCATATTGTTTCACGGTATCTTAGGATGTAATTCCTTTTAACCTATCTAGGTTTTTACCAGTTATCTCTAAACTGTCATTGAAGTTTCTCTTTAAAAAAAAATTCTCTCTCTCTCTCTCATATTCTCTTTCACTAGAAATCTAGCGAACCATGCTGAGAAACTCAACCTCTTCCCACCGTTCCTGTTCTTAGTCTCTCATCCCTCGTCACACGTCTCGTTCACAGTCTGCAAAGATTCCATCAAATGCCACATCCATGGATTCTCCTGGTACTTTCTCTTCAACTCATGCAAAGAACTTTGTCAAGATTGTGGCTACTCATCAGGTGGTTCCTGAACGAAGAATCATTTGGGGTGATCTTCTTATGATGGATGTTATTCGCTCCGATGACCTTATGGAAAGATATATGCTGCAAAAGAGTAAACTCTCCTCCGTCAAACTTTAATCTCTTAATTGTTCAAGAATTTTACTCCAATGTCTCTTCAAAGTTCTCCGAGGTAGGTGGGGTAGTCTTTGTTAGAGGTAAAAATGTCTCTTTTCATCCGTCGGTCATTTGTTCTATTCTTGGACTTAATGTATCCTCTACTTCTGATATATCTATTTTTAACAATGTCACATGCCATTATGATATGACTGTATACCATTGTGAAGCTTATTTAGATTCGTCTAAAACCATTTTGTAGGATTTGGTCAGATTTCATTCGTATGAATGTTTTAGGTTCAGCAAACAATGGTAATCCAACCCTTGAATATGCTAGGCTTCTGTTTGCCATGTTGTTAGGGTCAGTTGTCCCTTTTGGGTACATTATATTCAAGTTCATCTTGTCTAAACTAATCATTCTGGTAGACATCAAAGAGGTTCAACTGTTCATCCATGTTTGGTAACTCAATTATGTGAACGAGCTGGTGTTCCCACTCATCCTGATGACCTCTACTCCAAATCCATCAAAGTCATTGATAAAGAAATTATGAACCTGGGCAATGTGATGTGTATCATTGCTCATGGTGAACCTCGTCCTCCACCACCACCCTATGCCTTTCAGGATAGGAAAATTACTCATTTAAAGTCTAACCTTCATTTTCTTAGGCAATAGTTTGTGGAGTTCAAGTTTTCAAGGAGTCATTCTATCTCATCAACTCATGTTAGTCAGTCCCATGTTCCTCCTACTAGTCCATCCTCTTTGAATCCGTATTCTTTTGTGCCTGAGCCCTTTGTGCATTCTCCTAAGTTTGTTTGTGTTCATTCAATGCATATGTCTCCTTAATCCCCATTATACTTCTCTGCCACATCCCTCGTATGCTCTTAATAGGTTTCTACATAAATGGTAGCCACTTATATTGCTAAGGGCAAGGGTGTTGCTTCAAATGCTGATGTCAATTTGTCCTCACCTATCCCAATGGCCAAGCATATCAGATTTATTATTCTGATGATAAGGATGAGGTTGTCAACTGTCCAGAAGAAGATCCTGAAGAAGAAGATTTGGAAGAAGAAGACCTTGAAGAGGATCTGAGTGAGGAATTTGCTGCTATTGGTTCTCTTCTCCATTCCATTAGCTCGTCTCAATTCGAGAAGTTTTAGGCTTATGGGGGAATGTACATAACTAGGGGAGCACATATTTTGGGGGCGTTTAGTTATCCTGTCTTTGAACATTTGTAAGATTTTTGTTTCCTGAAACTCTTTGCTATGTTGTTTGTTTTTGTTATTTTGTTGGTACTGGCAAACTGGAGCCCTGAACATCAATTTTTACTTTGACTTATGATGTGGAATGATTTGGTACAAAGATTTGTACCTTCTTTTTTAGTATGACGTTTTATTATTGTGGTATGTTTTTGTGACCATAATCATCATGTGCTTTAATGCTGTTGGTTTGTCTTACCAAGACAAAATGGGGGAGAAAAACATGCAAAACCTTGGTAACACATATATTCTATTTCCTAACCCATGATAAAATTTCACTTGTTTCTTGCAAAGAACTGAATTTTGTAGGGGTTGTTACTTGATCTTCTCCTATTGATTGATGTTCTTTTAAGTGTGGGATTGTGTGATTTTAGTTACATGTTTTGGGAATATTTTGTCAAGGAAAGCCAAAGGGGGAGATTGTGAAGTCTAGTTTTAGTTATTTGGCTTTCCTTGTCAAAAGTTGTAAATTGTACTACACATGCTCTTAGATTGTCTCTGGTTTTTACAACTCTAGTATGAGTTCATCTTGTTAGATATTGTGTTTAAAGGCATTGGTTAAAGACAATTCATTATCACAAAAGGTTTGATCATTCATATACATTCCCTGCATAAACCTAAGTCCTTTCTGTCTAGTCATGTTGTCTAGTTAGAAATTGTCACTGTTGTCCAGCTGTCTGGACATACTTTTTAAGTCAGCCCACATGGGATTTCTAACAACCTTGTTCTAGCAACCTTGTTTGGATAGAAAATCTAGCAGCTCTCATGTTAAAACCCTAGCTGCCTTTTTTGTTTGCTTGGCGATAACATTTTACAATTTTCAAAGAGTGAGTTTGAGCTTTGTGCTTTCTCTTCTAGTTGCCCAGCCACAAAACTGTTCTTATGCATTAAATGCCAAAGATCATTGTGCATCTAGGTTGCATTGTTTCTTCTATTTTGTGTTGTGTTATTGATCTAGTTTCTCAATTAGATCAAGTTTAGATTATAGTTGGTTTTTCCTTCAAATATTTGATTGGAGAAACTGACTGTTTTTTTTTCTTTCTAAATCCATCATCATCATATCATTTGTAAGGAAAGGTTGCACAAAGGTAAAGCTGCTCCATAGATAGAGATCCAGGAATTGAGCTTATGTGTTTGTATGAACCTCGTTTACACTCGTGGATTGGACTTAGTGGAGAGCCCCCAGTTTTTTAATACATAGGTGGGTTTTTCTGGCCAAAACATCTTGTGTTGATTATTGTGTTTATTAGCTTTTATATCTGAATATTTGCATATGAGATGTGATCACCATAACCTATCCTTACAACTAAGTTAATCAGTGTTTGAATCTGTACTGAACTAGATCTTAGTTAACTAAGATCTTTTCAGTAATTCAAGTCTTTAAATGGATTGCTTCCACTATTATTAAACTAATCATTTGATCTTAGTTGACTGGTGTTGCTGACTAGTCAGACATTACAAGCACATACATAGATTTTTAAGTGTAGGTTAATCCACTTGGTATCAATTTCAGATTCTACCGTATCTTTTAGACTAGATATTATCCTATTAGAGTTGTAATCCAATGGGGGTAAGGAATGCACCTTCCATACTACTATAAATAAAGGCACAATGGGGCGAGATAACACACACCTGACACATATCTCTCTTCTCTCTCTATGCTGCCGCACCCTTTTTGTCCTTTATAATGATTCAGTAAATTAGGTCTACAACACGTTATCAGCACGCTCTTGACGCTGCACTAAAGAGAGTTTGATCTTCAATCAGGGGAGTATTACATTTTAATCATTCTTTTTATGAGTATTTATTATTTTATTGAATTGATCTACATGCTATTGATTCAATATAATTTTTTTTTCTTTGTTGAATGTGATACAACCATTGGAGATGCAATTACAGCTTCCTGATAATGATCTTTTACAAATACAAAGGCTCAGTTGTTTTCTGCCAATCAGAATTTTTAAAATAAATTAAGATATTTGAAACGACCATAAAGCATGAAAACATTCCCCGTGATAGATGAACCCCCTACATTTATATTTTCCTTATGATATATATATATATATATATATATATATATATATATATATATAAAGTATATGCTCATTTATTTGTCTATATATATATACACGTACGTTCATGCATTACGCATTATAAATCACTATGTGCAATTTGTGAGTCAAAAAATCGAAAGAAAATAGAAGCATACTTTTATTTTTTATTTTTTGGATTCTGAAAACCTTAAAAAACTCGAAAACAAAACCCCCAAAAAAAAATATAGAGAAGAAGAGGATTTTAAACCCTTGCCACATGCTAAGCCACGGCTAGAAGCCGAAGAGGCGTGCTAGCTGAGGCACCAAAGAGTCGAACTGCTCCTGCACCCAAAACCTAGAAACGACAACATTTTCCGTCGCCTTTGTCACCAACCTTCAGGTTTGCCTGAAGCCGAACCCTTGCCGTCGGTTTTCGACGATTTCTAGTGATGCACAACAGTTGGATGTCATACTCAACTTCAAACCTCGAGATTCTTGTTGAATCTTGATGAAATTGTGAATCTCGTTTTGAATCTTAGTGGTTTTGGAACACCACCGTCACCACTGACATCGAGAAGCTCATTCATTGTGAATCCTAAGGTTCCTGTTAAACCCTGGCTCATCTCGTTGTATGTGACCACCACTATCAATGGTGGCTGCACATTTTTCTCCGACAAACCACATACCTAGCGCATGCTGGGGTGGTGCCTAACCTAAACCGAGGCCTTTTTTTGGGCATTGTCCACACTCAGCCCAAGCCACAGCCTATTCTAGGCTTGTTGCTTTCTCAACTCACAACCAACCTGAAGTTGATCTATTTTTTCTCACAGCTCACATGGGCTTCATTCTTTTTGTTTTAGCCCACTTACCTGTAACTGGGCTGTTAGCTAAGATGGTAATGGGTTGCTTCTGGAGCTTTAACCCCGAGCCCAACCTATAGCTTTGTTACATGACCTCTTTTTGGACAGCAGCCAACAATCCTTTGCTAGGCTGCCATGATCCTTATAGCCCAAATCATTTCTTTTGGTCCTGTTTTGTTCCTAGCATGCACCCAAATAGGTTGGGGTGTCTATAGCTAAGTCTAAAGTGAATATGACCCAAAGACCTCTAAAGTGAATATGACTTGAAGCCATTATTTTTCTTCTACAATCGATCCCGAATGGTCTCGATCTATTGAATTAATTAAAAGTGACTAGTGGACTATTAATCTGACAAGACATCGAAAATTATTAGCATGAAACCCACTTTTGGATATTAATGATTCAATATTTTATTTCTTTTCTTTGAATCGCTGATTCCCTTTCGTAGTCCTGAAGCACTCACAGTTGAGTTCTTGAAGCAACCTAAATCACTACATTTAGTTATATATTGTATTTTGTGTTTTTACATGTACCTCATTTTTATGAACCAGAAGTTTATAATTAAACTCAAACCTATAGTTTTGAATTTAGTGCCTTTGAAACCCGAAGTTTTTATAAAGCAATACACCCATGAATGTTTTTCATGTACACCATGTCTTAGAACTCAAATGTTCTAGATTTGATGCTTTATGGATGCTTTATTTCCCATAACAGCAATCACAATCGTGTTCCCTCCATTAAGTGGATTGTCGAATTGTCACAAGATTGATTTCACTGATTTGGACGTTTCTAACATAAACCACTTTATGTGGGTACAAGACATGAATCTCCACTTAACTATCAAGAAGCTGAGAAACCATTGAAGCGAAGAATGGAATGGAAGAGCTAAATAATCCTCCGCCATGATCTTCATTTGAAGACTTATTACAAATGGAAATACCTCTCGAACGAGGATTCCATGGCCCTTTAGCTTGCTCATCCATACCGTTTAATCATGAAAGATATTTCTTGAAGTACACATTGATTACACCCATGAATGAGTACGATTTTGAAGTTTATAAAATTCGATCAAACTCTGACTGGAGAATTCTTTTCTCATCCTCTCATGGTTCTAACTCGCTCATGAAGCAACCTTGTAGAAAGAGTAGAAATTTACATAATTCTCAGATCTAATTACTGCCACAAATATGAGAAAATGGTATGGACTTAGCTTCAGTTAGAGTCTACTGAATAGTGATACCCAATTTCGGTTGGGGCCCACCAAAACGTATGCTCTGCTTCGGCAGAGGCGTATCAAACAGACCTTTCTAGCTTCAGCTGGAACCTTTCGAACCCAAGTCTGGGTCTGTCTCTCTCAAAATCCAATTTCAAGTTTGTTTTTACAACATATGGTATAATCAGGGTTTGTCAAGGTGTGGCATCATACCTGAAGCGTGATCCTTGGAACTGAGGCAAAATATTCCAACACTCAAATTAAAACCCTATGATTGTAGTATATGTAAGTAGGGATCGTTCTAGGCCGGGGATTAGAAGGGATGCTAATCTACTAAATTTAAACTTTAAAACACTTAACTAAACTCAAAAACAACAAACTAGACTCTGATGACTCAAAACTGACCAAATTGACTCAAAACAGCAAAACTAAGTTAAAAGGACTCAAAACAGACTCTAGGAGTGAATTGGATGAATTTAAGACTAAATTGACTCAAAACACTAAATTAGATAGATTTGAACTCAATTAACTAAACTAAAACACCAAATAAGAACTAAGGGGGTTTTTGGATGAATTTGACAAAACTAAGTAAATTGCAGCAAACAAAGTAAGTTAAAACGAAATTAAGGTGAATTCAAAGGTGAAAAGCTAGTTAGAGGGTCATTCTCCACACATGAACATATGCAACATAAATCGATTTCCAGTATTGTTTCTTCAAACCATGAATGACAATGCCCCAAATTAATCATGAATGCACTAATTAACTCTTAGATTTCCCTAAATTCATTGAATTGAATGGACAACGCATCACAACCAAATTATTCTTCTCAAGTTTCCTATATGAACAACATGATAGAGATACATTCTAAGATCATTAAGTTTCATGGAAATCATAAGCATTGACAAGGCTATTGTAACTATGAACTGCATGATACTCTAACCAAGAATCTACTTAACACGATTGTGACTAGCAATCTTCACTACTTGTAATTATAAGTTCCTAACGATTAAGTGAAGGTCCCTTATAATTTAGCATCAGATTCATGTATGCAAACTAAGTATGCATCCTTAATCAACACACAAGAATAAGTTATCAATCAAATAGATAAGTAAATCAAATTCATGTTTTACGAAACAATAACTGAAAGGAATCAATTCATATTAAGCATAAGTCCATGGCTTTGAATTCACCTCTAACTAAGAAAAACTTAGTTACACATGTTCATAGCAATTGAAAAACAAACTGAAATAAACATTGAAACTAAAACAAGGGAAGAAAGAACTCTTAGAACTCCAATGGTTGCATGTGGCTTGTGCACGAGGTCCTTGCTCCAATGGAAGGCACGGAAAGACTCATTCTTCTCCAAAGGGTACGACAAAGGTGTATAATGGTGTAGAATGATGTAGAATGCGGCTGAGAGGGTTTCTGGGTGGTATGGGGGGTGGTGAATTGTGGTAGTGGATGGATATAGGTGAGTTATAGTGAAGGGGGGATTCTCTCATTTTTTCAATGAGGATACTGCAATGGGTATTTATAGGGAGATGATGGACTCAACTTTGCAAAGGTAAGAGATTTGTTTAACTCAATTTCTGGTGGGTTAGGTGAGTGCACAGTCCACTCAATTTTTGGTGGGTTAGGTGAGTGCACAATCCACTCTTGCAATTTGCATTTGTTTCTCCAGATTTGTAGCATGTTCCTAGCCTCTTTTGACTTCAAATTCGTCCATCCATCTTGCTCCATGCATAAGCTATCCAATCTTGGCCAAAAACTGTTCTTAAATGCTCCAAATTACACTTTCTTGCCAACTTTGTCATTTGAACCTACAAACACACGAAAATAGCTTAAATCACTATAATAAGTAGAAACTAACTAAATAAATGCCAAGAAACAAGCTAACTAAGTCGCATAAATATGCTCCTATCAGGAACCTGAGACCTAAAACTTCAAGAATAAGGGATAGTATCCCTGAACCTCAACCCTATAGAATCTACTTCATTTTTGATGGAATAAATCATTGGTTATGCACTTGTTCGTGACCCTACCAATGTCGTTGAAGAGTACCATTCTTGAAGTCAATCTGTGAGACTAATTTTGCTTCACCGAACACTGTTGGAAAGCAGAATTTTGACCTAGATGACCTTGTTGATTGAATCCCCTTAGTAACTTTGTGAACATTTTTCTATGTTTTTGGATTTAAGTTTGGTGTTTGTTTTTGTTTTAGATAATCTTATCGATATTGTCCTCGAATATAAGTGAATTGAATCGTGTTTCTAATACATGTGACCGAATTCAACTAAATATGTGATTAGGTACCATGTGGGAAAGTTAGTTATCTAGATGAATGCGACACTATACACAGTAACTTTATACCTAAATCAAATCTCTAGCAATGACTTCAGGTCTATCTAACCAAATTCAGAGCATTGGCACGCTCCTCGTTGTATAAATGGTATTATCTTACCATTTAAGGATATTCGAGAGAACAATGATCATTAATGAAACCATTGAAGAAAATAAAGTGGAATGTGTTTGCACCATCTCAAAAAATGAGCCTGAAGCTTTATTTTGGGGCTAATGAGCTGTCTCCCAACTGGGAACACGCCACATGTGCCCAACCTAGAGCCTAGTGATTCGAGCAGTTTACTTGCTTTGGCACGACCTTTTGGGACACTTTGGTCGAACAATGATGCTATGACGCATCTCCTTACCCGAAGTAAAGATCTTGTGCTGACAAGCACACTTTGCCAAGCCCGCTCATTAGAGAATTTGATCATCTATATCATTCCTCGGAAAGATACGAAATCATCTTCTTTTCACAGTGGATTTAAGGGAATAAATGTGGACTAATCCAACCAAAATGCAGACCATATAAATACTTTATGGTTTTGGGTGATGAATCGACAAACTGGTCACATGTTTATCCACACACATTGCTGCTAAACCTTTTGGCTGATTTTAAGGGTTCACCACCCTAATTATCTCATAAAGTCTGGAAGATTGGATAATGCCGAAGAGTTTATATCAAAGGTTTTTCGATAACTATTGCATTTCATTTGGGTTTATAATTGGACATTGAATTCTCATGTTCACCCCAAAACAGTCTCTCAAAGCGATCATAAAAGCGTAATTTAATTGATCGCTCGAACCTTGGTGAATGCACCAAGTTTTTGGTTTCTGCCTAGAGCTATGCAATCATGTACGCAGCTATGTTGGTTTGCCTTGAGGCCTATTGCCACCTAACCTATTTGACGTTACAATTGGTTACTGGGTATGAACCTAACATCTTATACTTACGCATTTGGGTGTGTATTCCATGTACCAAGTTGCATCGCCACAACGTACCAATATGGGTCTTAAAAAAACCAAAATGTCTTTTGTCCGACCAAATTTTTTATTTTGTCAGGTAAAGTTACTTTGCCTGCTGAAATTTGGTTCATCACACAAATGATAATTTCTGGTAGAACAACTACATGATAACTCATCGTATGACATTGTAAAGATTTAACGATGATGTATGAGATTGCAATTGCAACCAAACTTGAGGGTGCCAATTGTAATTTACCCTGTTAGTTTTATGACTTTGACTATTTGTGTAAGCTTTATATGTACTAATATGATGCTCTCCCATTTTTTCTTTTACAAACAAAACTCAGAGCCAACCGAATTGATTGATGCTAAGCCATGGATCTAAGATTGTGTAGTTAGAATGACATCTTCGGTATTAACTGATGCTACATAGGACTGATGCTGCATCTTCTGATGCTGCATAGGACTGATGCTACATAGGACTGATTATGCAATTCCATAAATCATGGGTAAACATGGGCTACACGGCACCTTCTGTGTTTCCTGACAAATTATGTGTAAATCTCTTCTTAGTCTTGTAGTTGGTTTCCTTCAATTAAGGAGTATGGCTGATATCTAGTGTTTGGTGTAATCTCCTTCAATTAAGGAGTATAGCTAGTCTCTAGGGTTTAGCCTAAGGACCGTTGGATGTAACTGGTTATTCTCTTATTCTCTTTTCTTTTATATATATGTATCCGTGTACATTCACATTATAAGAAATACAAGAAAACTTCAACCAAAACTTCAACATGGTATCAGAGCAGTGTCATCCTTAACTTGTCTTTGCCCAATTGTTTTCCATTGTTGTTCATCTTCAAGCTCCAATAATGGCTGAAGAAAGCTCATTGAATCTTGAAGGAGAAAACTCACAAGTTTTCCCGCTCTTGTTCCAGACACCGAGATAAAAACAAATCAGCGTTTATGCTTAGTTTTGTTGAATGAATTCAACTATCTCCCATGGTCTAGAGTAGTGTCTCTTGCTCTCAGTGGAAGAGGAAAGCTAGGGTTTATCAATGGAGGAGTTGAAGCACCTGAGCCTTTCACTTAAGCACATGAAGCATGGTTATGCAAGGACCAACTAGTCATGTCTTTGTTACTTAACAACATGGAGAAGCATGTGGCTGAGATCTTTAGCTACGCTGAATCCTTACAAGATCTATGAAAGTCTATGAATGATATGTATGAGAACCAAAATAATTATGGTCGTGTGTTCCAGTTGAGAAAGATATTGCATGTATTCAACAAGAAGAAAGACTTTTGTTCAACATCTTGGTGTCATTAAAACCATGTGGAATGAGCTGGATGTGTATCTTCCTTATATCACTAATCCATCTATTCTTCTCAAACGTGCTAAGGAAGATAAGATATATCAGTCGCTAGGAAGCTTAAGCTCCGAGTATGAAGATCTCAGAAGTCACATTTTAATAAGCATGAAGCTGCCATGTTTTCAAAATGTTTGTGCTACTGTGCAATGTGAAGAAGCAAGAAGAAAGGTGATGAACCAAGAGTCAAGCCACAAACTACCTGAGGCTTGAGGGCATGCTGTAAACTACAGGTAAACTAACAACAAAGTGTACAAATAGAGGAATCCACACTTAAAGTGCAAATACTGCAATGATATAGGACATGTAGAAGAAAGGTGCTAGGAATTACATCCAGAGTTGAAACCTAAGTTCAATAAGAATATTAGGTCAATCACTCCCAGAGCATCACAGATAACCTCCTACAAAGCACAACATGTTGCAAATCATGCCTCGAGCTTGCTCAACCATGGCTCAGTTGACTTCATTGCCAACCCCTTATCTCTTATCAACAAGTTCGCATCATATCTTCAAAGCAAAGGGCATGGAGAGGTTGTACCAACTCCTAAGGTAGACCGTGACAACCACATTGCACTTCTTGGCCAGTTTGCTGGGTTCCTTGCTGACCATGACCATGTTCATCTTGATAAAGCTTCAGGTATCTTCAATGCTTTCTCCACTGCACTTCAAACTAGTGTTGAACTTGATTGTTTGATAATCGACTCAAGTGCCACTGATCACATGACAAATAAAGTTTCAAACTTGCATGACTTTCATCCTTTTTCAAAACCTTCTCAAGTGTCCATTGCAAATGGAAAAGAATGTTTGGGTTATGGGTAGAGGAAAATTAAATTTGATGTAAAAAAACATCGAGTCTAGTGCTCTATATGTTGCATCGTTTCCCTTTAAATTACTCTCCATTGGGCAACTCACCTCTACTTTAAAATGCACTGTCGCTTTCTCACCAACTAGTGCGATATTTCAAGATTGTATCACCAAGAAAATGATTGGCGAAGGTTTCTTTCTAAATGGCCTGTATTATTTTTGCAAGAAGTCCCATCTTCCTAAAGCTCTTCAAGCAAACTTAAGTAAACGCCAAGATCAACAACTTTGGCATTAAAGACTAGGTCATCCATCCGAAGTTGTTTTGTCAAAACTATTTCCCATGTTTTGTCACCCATGTTTTAGGTGTGATACATGCCAATTTTCCAAATCTGCTAGGCTACCTTTTGGTTCTTCAATGTCCAAGTCTAGTACACCATTTGAAATGGTACACACTGATGCATGAGGTCCTACTTTTGAATCAATAGAGGGTTACAAGTATTTTATTATATTTGTGGATGATTACACTGGAATCACTTTCCTTATCTCATGAAATCTAAAAGTGAAGTTCCAACTATTTTTAAAAATTTTCATAAGTTGGTTGTAACACAATTTCACTTAACTGTTAAAATCAGACAATGACACTGAGTTCTTATTCAATATCATGACTCAATACTTAAGTTCACAAAGAATTATTCACTAGACAAGCTGTGTGGGAACCCCACAACAAAATGGGATAACCGAGAGGAAGAATAGAGATCTATTTGAGAAGACTCAAGCACTCATGTTGCATATGAATGTACCTAAAAGTTTTGGTTATATGCAATCCTTACAGCCACCTATTTGATCAATAGGCTTCCTAGTCATGTTCTAGGTTTTAGATCACCATATGTGTTGATGCACAAAATCAGCGAGGACTTTGGTACAACAGAAAGTGTCAGGTTTGTGACCTTCGCTTGGTTGCTTCGATCACTAGTGAAGATAAGTACGTAAATGAATAGGGACAGGGAAGCAAACACAAGATGTACGTGGTTCACCCAGATCGGCTACGTCCACGGAGTAGAGGAGTTCTCATTAATTGTGAAGGGTTTACACAAATACATAGGTTCAAGCTCTCATTTTGTGAGTTCTAGTGAATAGTTTAGTACAAAATGACATTAGAGATTATTGTGGGAGAATGATCCCTATTTATAGAGGAGAGTTTCTAGTTTTGTTCTAACATCTTGTGATTGGCTTCTGATGTTGACACGTGTCGAGCTGTGATTGGCTTCTGATGTCGACACGTGTCGCATTGTGATTGGCCTCCTGGTTGAAGGGAAGCTCTTCTAGGTCCTTGACGGTATAACGTTGACCGGTGCTCAGTAGTTTCGGGATTGGTCAAGTATGGTACAAACAGTGCTCCCCTAAGTTCCCGAGTGAGGGAAGCTCCTCGGTTGGGAACTTGCAAGATCCAAGCCATTGAGTAATCACGAAACTTCTAAGTACTGAAGTGTGGTATTATTTTCACGTGCCTTATCTGTCTCATATGTAGATGTGGCATCTTCTCTGGAAGTACTTTTCCTCCATCCATGGGTGGTATCTTTAACCGATGAAGATGCACAAGGTAATGTATCAATTTCACTTGAAGCTTACTTGTAGTTTCAGGCTTGGTCAAGTGCGATACAAACCCTATAGTAGGAGTCCCCCAAGTCGCTGAGCTAGGAGATCTGCCGAAAGAGGTGACAGACAAGGTAAGCAGTCAAACTTCCAAGCAAGCAACCCAGGATCGGAGGTTCGACTTCGGCTTCCGGTTGATTGTTCTCCTTCTCCTTGTCTCTCATTCAGCTGCCAGGATAAGGAGAAGCAAATGGAGAAGAGATGATATGAGATACTTTTGCTTTTGAAGAAGTAACTTTCCACAGGCTTATTCTTGAACTGTGCTGGAGGGTTTTCTGGTTCCCTTCAGAGTATAAGGCCGACTCAAGAATTTGAGGGTCAAAACAAGTCCATCAAATCTAGAGTACGTTCGACCTTGATGATATGGGATACTTTTGCTGTTGACGAAATAATGAATGTTGTATGGAAAGGTGTCGTGCTGTAGTGATCTGTTTCAGCTCACCTTTGAACCTTCTGCTTCAATCTTTTGCATGGCAGAAGTGGTGTGCAACCTTTGCATTTAAATGGTCCTTCAGAACATTCCTTCATAGTGACTCATCCACGCTTGGTAGCTTCAGTGTAAAGAGCCAATATCTGATCAACTGTCATGAGGTATTTGCCGGTGGAATTCGTGACCTTGACAGCAGTTGAGGATGAGTACTCGAGAGCAATGCTAAGTAAGTAACCAGGCAAAGGTTCCAGGCAGTCAGTTCCAGATTGGAGGTTTGATTTCAGGTTCCGACTGACTGCTCTCTTTCTCCTTGTCCTGCAGGTGTGGACAAGGACAAAGACAAAGACAGGGAGAAAGCATGATATGGGATACTCTTGCTTTCGACCCTGATGATATGAGATACTCTTGTTCTTGGTGTGGCTTATTTGCTGAGGTATTATCGGGGGGAAATAAAGCTGAGTATTTCGAGAGGTTATGTTGAGGGTGCCTTCTCGAATGCGAGAAAGGGTTGAGCATTTTTGCAGGTTTGCCTGTCCGTTGAGGAGGGAGGTCGATGTATATAGGGATTTCCCAATAACAAGTAGTAATGCTATTCCTTTACCCTTCTTGGTCACAGCAATGTAGTGGGAGCTGCCAGCTTCACGTGTTTTAACTTTGTCAGAGCACTTTGAAAAAGTGGTATGTGGTATCTGGAAAGCTGATGTTACGTGTGAAGATTACAGACAAGCTTTATCTAAGGAAATCTGGCTCTCGAAGTTCTGAGAGTTGTGCCTCTTCGGTTTTCGAACAAGCAATCCCGTCGAGGATCTGACTCTCGAGATTCGGAAAGCGGTGCTACTTCGGTTTTTGAGAAAGTAATTATGTTGGGAGTCTTTTCTTGAATGTGAGTAAAGGTTGGACGTTCTTGCCAACCTGTCTTGCCGTAAAACACGGAGGTCGACACACATAGGGACTTTCCAGTTGTCAAGCAGTGGTGCTGTTGCTTTACCCTTGTGGGTAATAGTAGGGTAGTTGGAACTTCGAAATTCTCGTGCCTAAACTTTGTTAGAGATCTTTGACAAAGTTATATGTGGTACCCGAGGAGTTGATAGTGCATGTGGAGAGCGGTGATTGAACAGTAAGATTCATGTGCTTTCTACTTCACCAGAAATCTTCTACAGATTGCCCGTAATTTCCGCAAAGCTGAGTGTGCATGTGACAGGTGCTGACGAGGCTGAAAAAGCAGGTGCTTCTTCGATTTCTGAGATCGGCCCTCGTGGTCTCTGAGAAGCCCAGCTTTTGAGAAAGCAAACGCCTCTTCGATTTCTGAAGCTCCGTCGAGTGCAGATTTTTATAGAGGCTGGCATTAAGTTCCTCAGCACACTTAAATCTCTACCAGTAGAAGCTCCCTTCTTGCACTTCTAAGATCTTGATTTGTCTGACCTCTTCCCTCTTCAACACATTTGAAAATGTCTGGACCCTCCGACCGTCGTTTTGACTTGAACCTTGGAGAAGAGACAACCACGCCTTCTCCAGACAACATATGGCGCCCATCCTTCATATCCCCTACTGGTCCTCTTACCGTTGGGGATTCTGTGATGAAGAATGATATGACCGCTGCAGTGGTGGCCAGGAACCTTCTCACTCCCAAAGATAACAGACTACTTTCCAAACGGTCTGATGAGTTGGCTGTTAAGGACTCTCTGGCTCTTAGTGTTCAGTGTGCAGGTTCTGTGTCTAATATGGCCCAACGCCTATTTGCTAGAACCCGCCAAGTTGAATCATTGGCTGCTGAAGTGATGAGTCTCAAACAGGAGATTAGAGGGCTCAAGCATGAGAATAAACAGTTGCACCGGCTCGCCCATGACTATGCTACAAACATGAAGAGGAAGCTTGACCAGATGAAGGAATCTGATGGTAAGGTTTTACTTGATCATCAGCGGTTTGTGGGTTTGTTCCAAAGGCATTTATTGCCTTCGTCCTCTGGGGCTGTACCTGGTAATGAAGCTTCAAATGATGAACCTCCAATGCCTCCTCCTTCTGGGGTTTTGTCAAGTACTGAGGCTCCGGATAACCACCCTCCGGTGCTTTCTCTTTCTGGGGCTCTACCGACTGCTGAGACTTCCCCTAAGAAACCTTTGTGAAGGCTCCCTTTTGTTTGTTTATTTTGACTCATGTATATGTACATATTTGTGGCTTATCGAAAATATTAATAAATAAGCTTTGCTTCATTTCAACATATTGTGTTAAATACACCAATGCCTTCTTCAGAAAGTTCTTTGAATTTTTTCTTTTGTTGAAACCTGTATTGTTGAAGCTTTGTGAGTGAAGCGTGTAGTTTGAGGTAGTGTTCCCTTAATTTCCCGAGTGAGGAAAACTTCTCGGTTGGAGACTTGAAAAATCCAAGTCACTGAGTGGTTGTGAGACTGTCGAGTATCAAGGTGCAGTAGCATATGGTGGGAGTCCCCCAAGTCTTCAGGCGAAGAGAGTTGCCGAATGAGGTGTCTCGCTTGTTACTAATTTGTCAAAGTAACGAATCCTTGTTTCGATGTCACACATTCGTATATGCTTTATCTAAAAATATTTCCAACTTTTGTGTGTTTGATGCTGCATGCTATTGACTAGACAAGATCAAGTGCAATTAGTAGCTTTTCTCTCTTTTTCATCTTTTCTTTGGTGGAATTGCTTTTCGTTTCCACTAATCAGCCTGAGTGGATGCAAGATAATACCATTCTCTATAGCTCAGATTGCAAAGTCGTCTTCATGAAAGTTGTTCCTTATCTTGTGAACTACAACATATCCAAATTTGAGATCCATCGGAGTAGTACAACTTCAGAAATTCAAGTATGATGAGTAACTGTTCATCAATTTTCTGTTAACCCGTCAGACTTGTTGTGAGCTTCGAAACTCCATTTTCTCTTGTTCAGATCAACATACTTTCTTCATCGAAGTTGTTCCTCATCATCTCTTCCATAACATATCAAACATTCAGAACAAACTAACGGTTGAATATTTCCAGATCTTTGAAACACCGCAGCAGCTTTGAAGCTTGCAGAAATCTGACCGTCATGTTTGGAGCTTCAACACTCTAACTTCCGTCGCTCAAATAGAAAAATTTCCTTCGTGAAAGTTGTTCATCTGCTCAAGAACTATAAGATGTCCAAAATTCAGCTCCACTGGAATTAGCTTCGCACTATCTTGATCAAGAGTGTGTGAAGCTTTTATGTGTTTTGGTGTTGAAATTTGGTATTGTAGGTGAAGCTTTGGGGTTGAAGCTTGATAGGTGAAGCTTTATAGGTGAAGCTTTGGTGTTGAAGCTTTATAGGTGAAGCTTTGTGTTTGAAGCTTTATAGGTGAAGCTTTGGGGTTGAAGCTTGATAGGTGAAGCTTTGTGTTTGAAGCTTTATAGGTGAAGCTTTGGTGTTGAAGCTTTATAGGTGAAGCTTTGTGTTGAAGCTTTATAGGTGAAGCTTTGGGGTTGAAACTTTATAGGTGAAGCTTTGTGTTGAAGCTTTATAGGTGAAGCTTTGGGGTTGAAGCTTTGGGGTTGAAGCTTTATAGGTGAAGCTTTAGGGTTGAAGCTTTATAGGTGAAGCTTTTGTTGGCACCATAAATTGATTGTGCTTCGCACTATCTTGATGAACATAGTGCGAAGCTTTGGAGATTGATACTTGTCCTCCATTGATGAAGATTTTGTTGGCACCATAAATTGATTGTGCTTCGCACTATCTTGATGAACATAGTGCGAAGCTTTGGAGATTGATACTTGTCCTCCATTGATGAAGCTTTTGTTGGCACCATAAATTGATTGTGCTTCGCACTATCTTGATGAACATAGTGCGAAGCTTTGGAGATTGATACTTGTCCTCCATTGATGAAGCTTTTGTTGGCACCATAAATTGATTGTGCTTCGCACTATCTTGATGAACATAGTGCAAAGCTTTTGAGATTGATATTTGTCCTCTATTGATGAAGTTTTTGTTGGCACCATAAATTGATTTTGCTTCACACTATCTTGATGAAGATAGTGCAAAGCTTTTGAGATTGATATTTGTCCTCCATTGATGAAGCTTTTGTTGGCACCATAAATTGATTTTGCTTCACACTATCTTGATGAAGATAGTGCAAAGCTTTTGAGGATTGTAGTTGTGTTCCATTGATGAAGCTTTGTTGAATTTCCCAATGTCCAATTTCCTCTTTTTTTTTTTTTTTTTTTTTTTTTTTTTTTTTTTTTTTTGGGAAAACTAGAAATTTGAAAATGTGGGAGAGACAACGTATACAAATTTTGCTTCCATACTGTTAAGCGAGAGATTGTGATGCAAGCCACATCTTGTAGTAGTCGAAGGTTTGGATGAACCATATAAATTGAATTTGCTTCGAACAGTCTTGATCAAAAGTGTTTGAAGCTTTCTATGAGTTGTAGTGTTTGCATTGTTACAGAGGAGAAATGTCTGAAGCAGATGCAAGAGGGCTGAAGAGCTTGATCTTCGTATACCATGCATTGAAGCCATTGTTGGCTTGCAATAAGACTTTGTTGGTGACTATAGCTCTTGTTAGGCATAAGTGCTCCCCTAGTTGAGTTGTAAAGCTTGATGGTTTTTGATTATTTGTGAATGCTAGGAGTTCACATGTACAAGTTGTACCACTCGTCTTCTGGTTAATGGAATGAATGGTAGGTTGCTTTCATCACTTGGTTGGTGGTACGAATGTGAATTCCTTAATCACCTTTCATCACATTTCATCACCTGGTTGGTGACATGAAGGAGAGTACGCGTTGTACATTTCATCACCTGGTTGGTGGCATGAAGGAAAGTACGCGTTGTACATTTCATCACCTGGTTGGTGGCATGAAGATGAGTTCCTTCTTCACCTGATTGGTGATAAGGGTGGCAAGTTTCCAAATAATATTAGAGTACGGGTTGTACATTTCATCACCTAGTTGGTGGTACGAAGGTGAGTTCCTTCATCACCTAGTTGGTGAGAATAAGGGCAAGGTGTCGAGGCACATTGTGGCAAATGTCGAATGACACAAAGTGTGTTGAACCCTTTCGAAGCACAGTTGGCTTATGTATGGATGTGTTGGAATGTATGATGTTTATGCATGAATGTGTTGGAATGTATGATGTTTATGTATGAATGTATTGGAATGTATGATGTTTATGTATGAATGTGTTGGAATGTATGATGTTTATGTATGAATGTGTTGGAATGTATGATGTAGATCCTTTGTATAGTCTTGTTGACACATACTTAGATTTTGTTTTGTATTGGAAACATTTGCGTTGAAGCTTCAACACTTGAGTGTTTCATTGCTCAGAATGGAAAAGAGTTTATGGCCGAGTTGGCTAAATCACCTCTTTATTGAATTCATACCAAATGGTCTTTGTTACATAGGATGCCGAACGGCTGTAGCTTAACACTTGTACAATGTGAGTCTATTTGTAATAGTACTTCAAGTGGTCAGCATTCCATGGATGGCCAAGGGTCTTGCCGTCAGAGTTTCTGAGCTTGTAGGAGCCAGGGCGGCTGATGCCGACGACCTCGAACGGTCCGTCCCAGTTAGGACTGAGTGTTCCTTCACTCGGGACTCTATCACAGAGTAATCTTTTCTTCAGTACCCAGTCTCCCACTTTGAAAGAGCGAGGTTTGACCCTTGAGTCGTAGTAGTTGGAGATGCGCTGCTTGTAGGCGACATTCCTCAGGTGAGCCTGATTTCTGTGTTCCTCGACTAGATCCAGGTTGAGGGTGAGTTGCTTGTCGTTCTCACTCTGTATGTAGTTCTGGATTCGGTATGTTGCTTGCTCAAGCTCAACTGGGACAACTGCTTCTGTACCAAAAGCAAGTGAGAATGGAGTTTCTCCTGTGGAAGTCCGATATGAAGTGCGGTATGACCAAAGGACTTGGGGTACGAATTCTGGCCAACAACCTTTAGCTTTGTCCAAGCTAGTTTTCAGAGTGCGCTTGATTATTTTGTTAACGGCCTCGACTTGTCCGTTAGACTGGGGATGGGCTGGAGAGGCAAAACATAAGTTGATGTTGAACTTAGAGCAGAACATCTTGAACTTCTTGTTGTCGAACTGCCGCCCATTGTCCGTGACTATCGCATTGGGAATGCCGAATCTGCAGAGGATGTTCTTCCATACGAAGTCTTCTATTTTTCCCTCAGTAATGGTTGCCAAGGGTTCTACTTCAGCCCACTTTGTGAAGTAGTCAACTGCAACGATTGCATAGCAGACCTTGCCTTTCCCTGCAGGCATTGGGCCGATCAAATCAAGTCCCCATTGGGCGAAGGGCCAAGGGCTGATCATAGGAATGAGCGGCTCGGGAGGGGAGTGAGGGATAGTTGCGTAGCGTTGACACTTATCACATGAGCGAGATATTCTGATGGCATCTTGGTGGAGTGTTGGCCAATAGTATCCTTGGCGAAAAGTCTTGTGTGCTAGGGATCGAGACCCAGCATGATCTCCGCAGACTCCTTCATGTATTTCCCGAAGGACAATTTCCGCCTCCGCAGGTGTAAGGCATCTTAGGTATGGCAGGGTGAAACCGCGCTTGTAGAGTTGGTCATTAATGATCAGGTAGCGGGCAGACTTGTATCGAATCTGCTTAGCTTGGACTTTGTCAATTGGGAGGGTGCCATGAGCAAGGAATTTATAAATTGGGGTGATCCAACTATCTTCTTGTTGTAAATTGCACACCTCCGCGACCATGGTGCTTGGTTCTGCCAACAATTCGACATGAATTTTTCTCCCAATCTTGTCTTCCACTGCCGAGGCGAGGCGAGCCAAAGCGTCTGCATGACTGTTTGCCGCTCGAGGAACTTGGGTGATCTGGTAGTGGAAGTGCTTGAGCAAAAGTCGCGTTTGCGCAAGATATGCTGCCATGGAGCTATCCTTAGCATCAAAGTTGTTTGTGACTTGGTTGACCACTAATTGGGAGTCACTGAAGATATCAATTCGTTTAACCCCAAGGTGTTTGGCCAAACGTAAGCCTGCTAGAAGGGCTTCGTATTCGGCCTCGTTGTTCGATGCCTTGAATTTGAAACGAATAGCGTATTCCATTGCCACTTTGTCGGGGGTAGTGAGGACTAATCCTGCTCCGCAGCCCTGTTGGTTGGATGAGCCATCAACATATAGACTCCATGTTGGGGTCGTTGATTCTACTTTCTGAGCTTCCGATGGTAATGAAGCTACTGCTTCAGGTGTAGAAGCAATGTCAACAGGATATGTGAAGTCGGCGATGAAATCTGCTACTGCTTGACCTTTTTCGGCTGGTTTTGGTTGGTAGGAGATGTCAAACTCACCCAATGCTATCGCCCATTTGATCATTCGTCCAGACGTGTCAGGACTCTGGAGTATCTGTCGAAGAGGGTGATTGGTAAGCACGATGATGGTGTGTGCTTGGAAATAAGGGCGAAGTTTCCGAGCAGACATGACCAATGCTAGAGCTAATTTCTCAATGTTGGAGTATCGTGTCTCCGCATCTTGTAGGGCCTTGCTAGCGTAGTAGACGGGCCGTTCGACACCACTGTCCATTCGAATAAGAACAGAACTGACTGCTGAAGCCGAAACCGATAGATAGATGATGAGAGTGTTACCAACTTCTGGTTTGGAGAGCAGAGGGGCTTTACTCATGTACTCTTTGAGGTTCCTGAATGCCTTGGCACATTCCTCCGTCCATGTAATGTACTTCTTATTTCCCTTGAGTGCTTTGAAGAAAGGAGCACATCTGTCTGTGGCCTTAGAGATGAATCTGGTTAAGGCTGCCACCTTGCCAGTAAGGCTTTGGATGTCTTTTGAAGTTATTGGCTCTTTCATGTCGAGGATTGCTTTGATCTTTTCAGGGTTAGCTTCAATGCCTCGTTGGCTAATCATGAAGCCTAAGAATTTGCCAGAGCCCACGCCGAAGGCACATTTGTTGGGGTTCAACCTCATTCGATACCTCTTTAGAATGGTGAAAGTTTCAGATAGGTTGGTGATGTGTTGGTCAGCATGTTTGCTTTTGACTAGCATATCATCAACGTAAACTTCCATGCTCTTCCCAATTTGTTCGGCGAACATTGAATTGACCAGTCTCTGATAAGTTGCTCCTGCATTCTTTAGGCCGAAAGGCATGACTTTATAGCAATATAGTCCCCTGTCAGTAGTGAAGGCCGTGTGTTCTTGGTCTGAGGGGTTCATGAGGATTTGGTTGTATCCTAAATAAGCGTCCATGAAGCTCAAGAGCTCACACCCTGCCGTAGAGTCTATAAGTCTATCAATGAGAGGAAGGGGGAAACTATCCTTCGGGCATCCTTTGTTTAGGTCGGTGTAGTCGACACACATTCTCCACAAGACCTTTTGAAGCAGGAGACTTTCCTTGGTCGGATTTTTCTTAACAAGGACAACATTTGCTACCCATGTTGGGTAATTGACTTCACGGACGAAGCCTATGTCCTTGAGTTTTTCAACTTCTTCTTTCATCGCCTCGTATCGTTCAACATCATAAGATCTTCGCTTTTGTTTTACTGGTTTGGTCTTGGGATCAATACTCAAGTGGTGACAGATGATATCGGGAGAGATGCCCGGCATATCTTTATATGACCAAGCGAAGACCTCGGCGTTCTCTTGCAAAAAGGAGATCAGCGACAACCGAAGGGGTGGTGACAAAGTGGTGCCAATATTCACCATGCGGTCTGGATGGTCTTTGGAGATAGAGATCTTCTCTAACTCTTCAGCGGGTTGTGCTTGCTGGGTGAATGAGTCATCTCGAGGGTTGTCGGGTTGACTGTTGCCATCCTAAAGACCCGAGTTGGATTCATCTGGACTGGTCTTTACGACTTGGTTATGTATAAAGAGAGTCTTCTTGGGGACAGGCAGGTGTTGTTGTTTGACTGAAGTGTTGTAACATGATCGAGCACTAAGTTGATCTCCCCTGATGTACCTATTGCCGAAAGGGGTTGGAAACTTCATCAACAACATATGTGTGGATACCATGGCCTTGAGATCATTGATGCCTGTGCGCCCAAAGATGACATTGTATGCCGTCGGGCAGTTGACCACTAGGAAGTTAGTGGTAATAGTAGCTGTGTAGGGGCCTGTACCAATGGTGAAGGGTAAGTGTATACTCCCTAAAGGTTGCACGATATCGCCAGAGAAGCTTATCAGAGGAGAAATCGAGCGATCGAGCAAGTGTTCAGCTACATTAAGTGCCTTGAAAGCTTCAGCAAACATGATATTGACTGAAGCACCTGTGTCTATCAGGATTCGTTTCACATCAAAATTTGCTATGTGAGCTTCCACGATCAGCGGGCCATTGTGAGTGTAGATGATACCTCTTTCTTCCTCAGGGTAGAAACATATTGGATCCCAGTTAGGCTTTTGATACTTGCCTCCTCTGATGTCTTCCACGTGAAACACTTGATGGCCAGGTCTCAAAGTTCGTTCACTGCTTTTCATGGCCCTATTGGAAGATTCAGACATGGGTGTGCCGCCACTTATGGAATATATCACATTCACCTGGCGTTGGTTACGGTTATCCCTTGGAGGGTGAAGGAGGAACTGATCAATTTTTCCTTCACGTGCCAAAGCTTCAATATGGTCACGGAGGATAATGCACTTCTCACTATCATGGCCATTATACTCGTGGTAGCAGCAAAACATGCCCGTGTTCTTCGTGGACTTGTAATCTGGCTGTCTTGGCTTTGGCTTTGGTATCAGGTGAGCTATACTGGGGTAGATGGCAGCATATGTAGCATTCAAAGAGGTGTATGTCTCATACCTCGGGGTAGGGCCTGTCTTGACACGTGATTGGCCCACTGCATTGACTGCCTGGGGGCGGGCATTATTGTGACGATATCCTGAGTTATCGCGATAGTGCCCCTTATTCTTTTTATTAAAATGAGATTGGTGAGGATGGAAGTCCTTCCTTTTGCCCTGAGATTGATATGTCTGCTGACTTGGCGAAGCATTAAATGAGGCAGGGGGTGTGCTGCTACCATTTGAAAGGTTGAGGTCTTTTCATTCGGTTAGATCTGGCCTTCACTCCCTACTTGCTGATAAGGGGTGACTGTAGGGGGTTTCCCTTGATATGTCCTCGCCTCGGCGGAGGCATGGTTGTAAGCTTGTGTCATCACCTCAGAGTAAGTCTTCCAAGTGTTGGCATTGATCATGTACTTGAAGAAACAGTCACGTAAGCCTGCAGTGAAAGCCTTGAGGGCGGTCTTGTCATCTGCCTCAGCGCAGCGAGAATACTCATGGCTGAAGCGGCCAGCGTACTTTCGTAATGACTCGTCCGGCTTCTGGTGAATAGTGTACAAGTCATCTGCGGAATGCAAGCGATCGGTCTGGAAGATGTGTTGAGAGACAAACAGCTTTCTCAACTCTTCAAATGAGTCTACTGTCTCAGGTGGAAGACGGCAATACCAGTTTAAAGCTCCGCCAGAGAGGGTGGAGGGGAAGAGAAGGCACCGTTCTTCGTCGGTGTGTCCCCAGTATACCATGGTGGACTCAAAGAGGTTAAGGTGTTCAATCGGGTCTTCCCTTCCAGTATAGAGCTGTAAGTCAAGCTTCTGCTTTGTCTTCGCTTAGAGGGGAGTGTTGAGGATCCTTCTTGTGAGAGGGCCAGGCCTGGGTTGGTTCCAGTCAGGTATCTCGGCTTGACGTTCAGCCTTCAGCTTGTTTACTTCCTCAAGGAGCTGCAGGATAAGGGGGTCTTGAGCGGAGTTGTGCACCACCGAAGTTTTCTTCTTTAAGTCCCCATCGCCTCTTGGAAGTAGGAAAGTTTGATCAAGATAGCGTGATCTTTCTCTGGACTCGCCACACTGACTTCTAGAGTGAGTATGTCGGAATGTTTCCGAGTCCCCAGTACCTTCATATTCTTCTGGGACTTGTTGCCCTTTTTCTAGATTGGCGGCTGGCCTGGTTCGTGGAAGAGGACCGAGTCTTTCAGAAACCCTTGGGTCATTGATCTTCGAGCTTATGTGGATGGGATTCTCTCGACGTTGCTTTAGGAAGTCTCGACAATCGCGATAGACAGCTTTTGATCCTTCCACACCCTCTGTGAGGAGGTGTTTTCCTCTACTTCTCCTGCTTCGGGTTGAAGCAGCTGGGTTGAGAGAAGTCTCATGTTGATTATCACATTGATGTGTAGCTCGATCCCTATCAGGGATGTCCGTGTCGGATATCGGCGACCCTCCGTGTTGGGGGGCATTCAGTTGATTGTTGACCTCGACAGGGGCGACGAGCTTGTGTGTTTGAGCCTGCCTAGCCTCGTGAAGCATCTCGAAAAGTTTTTCATATTGTTCCTGAAGGACTTCATTCTTCATCGCTATCTTGTTGTTCTGAACCTCTAGCTCATCGACTTTAGCTTGAAGAGTAACTCTATTTCCTTCCTGCTTTCGTTGCTTCATACTAGGTCCAGCAGGGGTGTCATTCTGTGTGCTGTGGCTTCTTTCGCTCCCCATATCGGAGAGAGATGCTTGGCCAAAAGAGAGTGTACGAGCGGTGGAAACCAGCTTGACAAAGCTGAAGAGAGTGGGAATAAGTGTCGTTTCCCACAGACGGCGCCAAATGTTGATGCACAAAATCAGCGAGGACTTTGGTAAAACAGAAAGTGTCAGGTTTGTGACCTTCGCTTGGTTGCTTCGATCACTAGTGAAGATAAGTACGTAAATGAATAGGGACAGGGAAGCAAACACAAGATGTACGTGGTTCACCCAGATCGGCTACGTCCACGGAGTAGAGGAGTTCTCATTAATTGTGAAGGGTTTACACAAATACATAGGTTCAAGCTCTCATTTTGTGAGTTCTAGTGAATAGTTTAGTACAAAATGACATTAGAGATTATTGTGGGAGAATGATCCCTATTTATAGAGAAGAGTTTCTAGTTTTGTTCTAACATCGACACGTGTCGTGTTATGATTGGCTTCTGATGTTGACACGTGTCGAGCTGTGATTGGCTTCTGATGTCGACACGTGTCGCATTGTGATTGGCCTCCTGGTTGAAGGGAAGCTCTTCTAGGTCCTTGACGGTATAACGTTGACCGGTGCTCAGTAGTTTCGGGATTGGTCAAGTATGGTACAAACAATATGAAACCCTTAAAGACAGACCAATAAACCTGTCACACTTGAAAGTTTTCGGTTGCACTTGTTTTGTACATGTGCAAACTCAGCATTGTGACAAATTGGATGCTAGGGCAGTCAAATGTGTGTTTATAGGGTACTTCTCCACCAAAAAAGGATATAAATGTTTTAATCTTGTCACTAACAAGTGTGTTGTATCCAGAGATGTTCGCTTTGAGGAAGAGACTCCATTCTTTAAAAAGGGTTCTACTTCATGTAAGGGGGAGCTTTTGTGTGACTTGTTTCCATTGCCTATATACACTAAGTTTTTGTGTCATGATGATTCTTTAAAAGGCAATTGTAGTCAAGAGCAAGAAGTCATGTTGGAAATGACAACTTCAACAGTTTCTCAACCCAACTCACAAGGAAATGGTGATCTTGAGGCTACACCTCAACCCTTCACTCACGAACCTTCTCAAGATGTTAAGAGGAATCCACCTTGGGAAAGGAATGCTCCTGCTAAGTTTGTAGACTACGTTAATTATGCTTCTAGACATCCCATCTCCGAAGCAATAAGTAATCACAGTTTTTTTCAAAATCTCATATGGCATTTCTTACTGCAGTCTCAAATCTTGTAGAGCCTAACACTTTTCAAGAGGCCAATCTCATCCCTTACTGGAGGAAAGCCATGTTTGAAGAACTTCAAGCATTGGAGGAAAATTGTACTTGGAATATCGTTCAATTACCTCCAGGAAAGAAGGCAGTTGGGAATCGTTGGGTTTACAAAACTAAACTCAAGGCTGATGGCTCAATAGAACGACACAAAGCTTGGCTTGTTGCTCGTGGTTTCACCCAAACCTTTGGGATTGATTACAAAGAAACCTTCATTCCAGTGGCAAAAATGAACATAGTGCGTGTGCTACTTTCAGTTGCAATCAATTGTGGTTGGTCATTATACCAGATGGATGTTAAAAATGATTTCCTTCATGGAGAGCTTCAGGAGAAAGTTTACATGCAAGTTCCCCCAGGTTACTCTCCAGCAAAGGATGGCATGGTGTGGAAATTGCACAAGGCTATCTATGGTTTGAAGCAATCACCAAGAGCTTGGTATGCCAAGCTTAGTTTAATGCTGGAAAGGGAAGATTTTCTTAGAAGTAATGTTGATTCTTCCTTGTTTGTACGGAATGGAACCCGTGGGAAGTTGGTGGCCTTTATTTATGTAGATGATCTTATTATCACAGGTGACAATGCATCTGAAATTGGAGCCTTGAAAGCCTCCTTACATCAAACCTTTGCCATCAAGGATCTTGGAAAGTTGAAGTATTTTCTTGGCATTGAGATGGCAACCTCTTAACAAGGTTTGTTTCTCAACCAATGCAAGTATGTCATGGATCTACTCGAGGAAGCTAAGTTCAACGATTGTAAGCCAGTTGTCACCCCAATTGACAGTAAACTTAAGCTTACCACTGATGGTGAGGCACTTAAGAATGTCACCTATTATCAAAGATTGGTTGGAAAGCTTATCTATCAACCGTCTAGACATTACCTTTGTTGTGAGCTTAGTCAGTCAATTCATGCATGCACCCACAGTAGAACATCTAAATATTGTTAAAAGGATTCTATGCTATCTCAAAGGGTCCATCGATAGGGGTATCCGCATGCGTAATAACCATTCCACTGAGATTCATGCATACACTGAAGCTGACTAGGCATGCAATGCAATCGACAGAAAATCCACCATTGGTTATTCCACATTTTTTGGAGGCAACATTGTTACTTAGAAGAGTAAGAAACAACAAGTCATTGCCTGCTCTAATGTTGAAGCTGAGTATCGAGAAATGGCTGCCACTGCATGTGAATTGATTTGGCTTAAAAGTTTCTTGTTTGACCTAGGGTTCTTGAGTACAACTCCTATGTCTCTCATGTGTGATAATCAAGCAGCCATGCACATTGCTGCAAACCCAGTTTTTTCATGAAAGAACCAAGCATATTGAAGTTGACTGTCACCTCATATGGGCTCAAGTTCAATCACAACTCATCCAAACGGTCTTCACTCGCAGTTATGATCAATTGGCAGATTTGTTCACTAAGGCTCTCTCGTCTGCACATTTTCAACGTCTTCTCGGCAAGCTTGGATTGACTATACTCCTCGATCCACCTTGATGGGGAGTATTGATTGATGCTGCATAGGACTGATGCTACAATTCCATAAATCATGGGTGCAGCATGGGCTACACGACACCTTCTATGTTTCCTGACAGTGTAAATCTCTTCTTAGTCTTGTAGTTGGTTTTCTTCAATTAAGGAGTATGGTTGATATCTAGTGTTTGGTGTAATCTCCTTCAATTAAGGAGTATACCTGGTCTCCTAGGGTTTACCCTAAGGACCGTTAGATGTAACTGGTTCTTCTCTTCTTCTCTTTTCTTTTTTATATGTGTATCCTTGTACATTCACATTATAAGAAATACAAGAAAACTTAACCCAAAACTTCAACAGGGGTCACAGCTCACATTGTTAACGGCACCGGAATTGGAGATCGATTTGAGGTTCAACAACTCCTAGAGGAATATAGATCCTTCAGATGCAAGCTTGGATTTAGATGGAACAATCTCTCTTCCAAAACAAAGTTTACATGTGCATAACTCTTTCACCGGCTTTCATGATCGTACACTTTGTAATGACATCTAATACTGACTAGTAGCATCATATCCAATGGTGTAGGCAAACATAATCGACAATATTATACTATAATGGCATAACAAGTTGTTCCATTTGACAGTGGTTTCAAAACCTAGTGGAATTCATACGAACCCAAGTCGGCAAACTAGACCAAGGCTTCAATGAGAAACAGAAATGATGCTTTTTTATTTATTTTTTATTTATTTTTACAAGCAATAGCTTTAGTGGATTAAGTAGTTAGTTATTAAAGGAAAAAAGAACCGGTGGAGATCGAGCTTGCACCATCATGACACGTGATTAGTTTTATGTTTTATATAAAAGTAAAATAGTAAAATTTAATTGTTAAACTTAAAACCTGTCACGTACGATGGTACGAGTGCAAGAAAATATCACCAAATTGTAATACTATGTATCAGCATGTTGGACAGGCTCTTCATGAAACTATACATATGATATTCTTGTCGTTAGGACAATGGTTTTCAGATCATTCTTTTCATTCTTGTCCCGAGACTCCCAACTATCAGCAAGTCAGGAATAATATTTTAGGTCAGTACGGCAATCACGACCAGTAGTACTTTCTTACTTTAACTAGAATGTGTTCCAAACATATGTAAATGCTAAGATATAGTTTCCTAGAAAAGGGTGATATACTGATGCTAGAAAGATTATCTATTTAAATTATATTTTGTACATCACATGATGTGTTGGTTTATGATTGAATTTTTTTAATAATTTAAATGAAAAATCCAACCATTAACTGCTACATAATGTAATTGCAAAATATGGACTGAAAACATATAATCTTAGCATTTTTCCATAAATAAAGTACGTTACACTTCATTTTCCTTGATAGAGACAACAGCTTCTACCACATAAATCGTGTACCACATATATACCAACCTTCCCATGCAGATAAAGTCATGCATATGTACTACTTTTTTTTTTCTTTTTTGAAAGAAAACATCTGCACTGCTGTCCTTTGACAAATTAACATCTCTTCTTCATCATCAAGCTTCAATTTTCTTGGAGCTCAAGTGATGCACTGCTGTGCCATATTATACATATATAATGCATGCAAACTAGAATTATTGTATAGCTTGACACAGATCACTCGGGCCAAAACACTTAAAAAAAACCACATCGAATTCCCTTGTTAATTAGTTTCGACAAGCACTTTAATAATGTCCGAAAAAGATGAAAATGTAGTTTGCATGAAGAAGGAGCTGTCCGTGACGAAAGTTACGAAAAGCGGAGGTGGACAAGCAAGCGGAGGAGACCAAGGCCAACCTGCAGAAATCACCACCACGGAGCAAACTTCAGAGGTGGTGATTACAATCCATGAGGAGGCAATAAGAACGAGGAGGGGGGAGAAACTAAAAAAAATTTGGGAAGTGGCAGAAGCAGCTCAAAAGCAAAATGCCGAACCAAAGATCCAAAGGGTTCCCATCATGCTCCGCGATCACAAAATTTTCGACAAGTGCTTCGAGCCAAGGGTAGTAGCACTCGGTCCTTACCACCATGGTAAAGAAAAGTACGAGCAGGCAGAGAAAGTCAAGCTTCTATTGACAGCAAACTTTCTCAAAGATAGTGAACAGACTACTAAACGCTGAAACTTTGCTCAAGAAGGTTGGGGACAAGATTAATGATCTAAGGGAGTGCTATGATGAAAAAGCAACAAAGGACTACGATGATGAGGCCCTCGCGTGGATGCTGTTCGTTGATGGGTGTTCGACGTTGGAATTCATGTACAAATATGAGAAGTTGGAAGAGTTTAAGATCAAAAGAGACCAAGTGGCATTTGCAGAACAGGACATGCTCTTGCTAGAGAATCAACTCCCCCATCGACTCCTCAAGTGGCTGATCAAGAAGAGCAAAATACATCAGGAACTGAATACCTCAATCGAGGGATTTATCCGGATGCATGGTGGGGCACCACGAGACCCTGCCACCAAAAGAGAGCCAACTCATCTTCTTGACCTTCTTCGGACAAGAATGGTAGGATGTCCACCTAGCCCGAGTACAAAATCAGGACGTCGGAGTACAGAAGGAGGCCATTCATTTCGAAACGTACAAGAGCTTCAGGCAGCCGGGATCCATTTTAGGTATAGTAAGACAAACTCATTGAGGGCCATATCTTTTAAGCTTCGGTTTCAATGCTGTGGATTCCTTTATCTTCCTATAATAAAAGTTGACGACTCGATGAGGCCTAAGTTCATGAACATGATAGCCTACGAAATGTGTTCTGATTTCCAGAACGATTTCGAGGTCACCTCTTACATAGGCTTCCTCGATTCGCTCATTGATCATCCAGACGATGTGAAGCACTTAAGGAAAAAGGGCATAGTTCGAAACTTGCTTGGGAGTGATGAGGAGGTGGCTCAACTCTTCAACGAGATAGCCACTGACTTGGTCCCAAACGATGCGATTTACCGCAATGTTAAAACACAGATAGAGGATCACTACAAAACCAAGTGGAAGACATGGATGGCTCAATTCTTTCATGATCATTTCAATAGTCCCTGGACTTTCCTGGCTTTCATTGGTGTTCTATTAGGACTCGGCTTGAGCGGTATCCAGACGTGGTATGCAGTCTTTTCCGATCCCTCTCCATGTGATGCCGTATGCAAGTACCTGAAAACACACCCCGGCTGAGAGATTCAGGTACATATCAACTCTTCTGCATCTTTCATGTGGTTATATAGTATTCCCGAATTACCGCTACCTCTGCAGTTTTTCACAAGTCACAGTTTCTCAACGGTCCTTTCTACCGTACGCAAGTGTGACGACTAAAATAAGTGAATTATACTATTTTGTTGTTGTTGGAAATAAATGGATTAAAATGTAATTGTGCGCTTTGTTCTTACCGTATTGGCGGAAACTTTTTTCAGATTGTATTTGTAGGTTGTCTTTTATTAAACATTTTTTATTTTTTATTTTTTGTTATGCGCATTAAAACTCTATTTTAATCTCACTTTGTCATCTGAAACTTAAATTTCACCACTCTATCCCCTGGAATTCAATTTTGTATTCCTTTGCCATTTTCTGTCAATTTTGTCAACAATTCTGTTAGTACTCTGACATGACATGCACTACTACAATATAGGCTATCACCAACGGACCAAAAAGAGACAAGAAATCCGATTTCTATCGGAAATTTGACAAAAATCCGACATAAAACAATGTAATGTCGGATTGGAATAGCGACACCATTGCTAGCGTCACTAAAGGGCTTCAGTGTCGATTTGTTTGCTTAATCCACCACTAAGCAACGTCGGTTAAAAGCGACACTGATGTTGACGTCGGTTTAAAACGACGTCAGATAACAATTAAATAAATAAAATATGCAAACTAGTGATGGTCTTAACCGACACCACCTTTGTTAATAATAATAAAAATATTTCAAAATCCGTCTCTGCATTCATTTTCAATGAATTGCCAGGGATTGGATCCTCTTCGAATTCCTTTTGTCCGAATGCTCCAGATCCTCCGCCAACACCTTTCTTCTTCTTTTTCCTATGTGGTTCTGGTGCTACTTCTTCCTCTTCAATTCTTCTTCTTCCTTCTCTGCAATTCTGCTGCTTTTTCAAATTTTTTTTTCTAGCCGATTCTACTGCACCTTTTCTAGGCCGTTGATACGATCTTGGGTCGTCGTCTTCTCCAACATCCGTCCCCATCTCAACCAACCCACTGTCTTGAGGCGAAGGATCCAAGGCCACTGCTGCCAACGCAGCTTCTGTTGCTGTCAGCACACGGGTGATCGTCTTTTGACCGTCTAATTTGCAATTGAAAGGATGAGATTGATGCATCCGGGTGATCGTCTTTTGATCGTTTCCGTCTCTTCCACGACTCCCCTAGTGCTCCCAATGACAGTCCTCTGCTTCAACTCGACGGCCCCTCGCAAATTCTGAAACTCAGGATCGACGACCTCCGTCGTGACGGGCAAGAGCATGGTCTGGGCTCTGTTGAATTTAAAATGGCGATTGCTGCTGCTGCTATTTGTGGCTGCGAAGAATGAACAAAGAAGGAACTGCTTTGTTGAAGGGGTTGTGTTCTCTTCCTTTATATTTAGAATTTTGTGCGGGAGTCTACTGGAGTGGTGTGAAAATTTCAAATTTCAAAATGTTTGAAATTTTGCAAAAGTTTAGTGACCCGCCTTTAAAATTTTTTTTAACTTAAGTATATATGAATTTGGTAGATAACAAAACGACACTGGGTTTTAAAATATTTTAAAATATTATTAGTGTTGACTACAACTGACACTGGGTTTCAAAATATTTAAAAAAACTAAAATCTATGTCACTCAGAATCGACACAGGCTTTAAAATATTTAAAAACAATACTTTGTGATGCTTAAAAGCAACACCCATACTTTATGTCGCTTAAAAACGACACTGTTTTGCTTAAAGCAATGCCAATATTTAAAAATTATTAAAATATATGTCGGTTATGTTTACGTCGGTTTAAAAACATCTGCAAGTTGCTCTTCTGAATTCACAAACGGAATTGATACAATCTTCTTTTCAAGCTTCTCTTTAATGAAATGTTGATCAACCTCCCCATGCTTCGTCCTATCATGCTGCACTGGATTCTCAGCTATCTCTCTTGTTGACTTATTATCACTATACAAATTCATCACCTCCTCCTATTTAAAAGCAAGACCCAAAGCAACTTTTGTAGCCAAAGGATTTCACACACACCATGTGCCATACCCCTATACTCGGCCTCGGTAGAAGATCATGACACCACTTTTTGTTTCTTGCTTCGCTAAGTAACTAAATTACCTCCAACGAATGTAAAATACCCGGACGTTGACCGTCTATCAGTCACATCACCTGCCCAATCAGCATCAGTAAATCCCTCAATCCTCATATGCCTATGGTTCTTATACAAAATCCCCTTTCTCGGGGTAGACTTTAAATATGCCAAAATTCTCATCACTGCCACCATATGATCCACACTCGGTGAGTGCATAAACTGACTAACCACACTTACTGCATAAGCAATATCTGGACAAGTGTGAGACAAATAAAGTAGTCTCCCTACTAGTCTCTGATATCTACCTTTGTCAATCGGTTTTTGATCGGGATAAATTCCCAAATAATGCTTCTCTATAATAGGAGTATCCACAGGTTTACATCTAAGCATGCATGTCTCCTTTAATAAATCTAGAACATATTTCCGTTGAGACAAGAAGATACCTCTCGATGAACTAGCTACTTCTACTCCAAGGAAATACTTTAAATCTCCCAAATTCTTCATTTAAAATTCGGCGGCAAGGCTCTGTTCTAGTTTCATCATCTTTTCTTAATCATCACCTGTTATTATCATGTCATCCACATAAGTAATTACGGCTGTCACTTTACCACTCCTTCATTTTACAAACAACATATGGTCGGAGTGATTTTGGTAATATCCAATCCTCCTCATAACTCGAGTAAATCTACCAAACCATGCACGTGATGATTGTTTCAACCCATAAAGTGACTTTCGCAACCTACATACTCCAGTTTTCACTGCGGCATTATACCCCGGAGGAAAATCCATATATACTTCTTCTTCTAAATGCCCATGAAGAAAAGCATTTTTTACATCAAACTGTTTCAGTGGCCAATTCAAATTTGCAGCTAAAGAAATAAGAACACGTACCATATTCATCTTGGCTACTGGTGAAAAAGTTTCTTGGTAATTAATATCATACGTTTAAGTATAACCTTTTGCTACTAACCTTGCTTTATACATGTCTACTGATCCATCGACCTTGTACTTAATTGTAAAGACCCATCTACACCCAACCGGTTTTTTTCCCTTTGGCAGTTCCATTATCTCCTATGTATCATTTTTATGTAATGCCATCATTTCTTCATCCATTGCAGCAACCCATTTAGGATCCTTCAAGGCCTCCTCAACTCAGGTTGGTACTTGGATTTGCTTCCACATTATTCACCCATGCTTGACGTTCCGACGCAAGATTCTTGCATGACACATAATTTGCTATTGGATACCTCACTTTTCCTTTGGCAGAAAACTTGTCAGGAGGAACACCACAATTTTGCCTTGGCGGCAACTTATATGTACCTATAGCATTATTGAGATTAGTTACATGAGCATCAGTGGTACTTACCTCAGGGATATTCAGAGAAGACACATTGGGTGGCACTATCGAGCTCTAGAGAAAGGGGGTTGCAGGTTTGGCAACAACTAGTGGCTGGACTGTTCCAGATTCATATGCAGATCCTTGCCGATCTGTTGTGCTTGTCTAGACATGTAGAGGCTGAAGCTCTATCACATACTCGGCAATTTCCTGTCGAGACCCATTTATCTCATTTTTAGCAGTTTCTTGCTGGGACCTATTTATCTCATTCTCGGCAGTTTCTTGCCGAGACCCATTGTCTAATATTTCCAACCATCTAAGATCACCCTGATCCCTACTAGTATTCTCCCTCTCCCCTTGGGGATCTGAAGGTGAAGGGAACGAAGAATAAAAATACTCGGATTCGAAAAAGGTAACATCCATAGTCACATACATATGGCGAGTGTCAAGGTGATAACACTTATACCCTTTCTGTTGAGATGCAAATCCAACAAAGACACACTGAAGAGCACATGGATCCAATTTGCTACAATGAATCTTGTGAATATGAACATACGCTACACACCCAAACACATGAGGAGTGAGGGTGTTCGTGGGTACTACAGAAACATGCTCTGTCAATACTTGAAGAGGTGTACGGAAGTCCACAACCTGAGATGGCATGCGGTTAATCACATACACGACATAGGTAACAGCTTCAGGCCAAAAATGTTTAGGCACAGACGCACCAATAAGCAAGGCACAAGCAGTTTCCAAGATATGACGATTCTTTCTCTCAGCAACCTCATTTTGTTGTGGAGTATGCAGACATGTAGTTTGATGAATAATTCCATGATCTTGCAGAAATCGGGATAACTCAGAATTTATGTACTCTCCACCATTGTCAGAACACAAAACTTTAATATCAGAGGAATACTGAATTTTAATCATCTGTTGCAACAAACGAACCACATCACAAACTTCACTTTTATTTTTCAACATATACAACCATGTCATATGAGTGCAATCATCCACAAAAGTAACAAACCACCTAATTCCTGAAGTAGTACTAACGAGGGAAGGTCCCCACACATCATAGTGCATTAGTGCAAATGGAGACGATCTTCTATTCATACTTGGAGGGAATGAAGCACGATGACTTTTAACTAAAATACATACTTCACATTTCAATTCTGAGTCTTCAATACCATTGAACAAATCAGGTATTATATGTTTCAAATAACCAAACAATGCATGCCCCAAACGACGATGTAATAACAATACCTTCTGTAGATTACTATTATGTGACGCACGAACCAAATTAGCTCTTCCAGGTGCCACTTCATCCACATAATATAGCCCCTCTCTCTTAGTGCCACGACCAATGATCTCCTTTGTTTGAATATCCTAAAGCAAGCAAAAAGAAGGATACATTAATACAACACAATCCAATTGTTTAGTGACTTGAGGTACAGTCGTAGTACGATTGGTAGTTGCCACACTTTCTATGAGAATATTTTACGGACTGAAACAAAGTACTATCATACGTCACATGATCTATTGCACCGGAATCCAAAATCCAACCTATATTCGCCATTGTAATAACTCACGAGACAATAATACACATCAATCACGACACCACACTAATTATAGAGCCACACGCTACAAGAAAAACAAACAGCAACAACCCAATACGCGGCCAGAATCTAGCTTGTACTCCCATGGAAAAAATGTAATACACGACACTAACGCGCTGCACCTACATGGTATGCAGACGGCACTAACACAATTACACCTACACGGGACCTACTTTTCAATATAATATTCCTCCAATTACTTAAGCACAGTAACAATTGCCTAAGCAAATCATATTCTACAAGGCCCTGCAATTGCACTCCACAAAGCAGCACGATTCTTGATGCAGCAGTCCACACGGCACAACAAGATCATACACATGGTGCAGCCTGACTTATTATTGCAGAAGTCGCATAAATATGTTAGTCGACAAGCACAACAGCGGAAACAATGGTGTACAGGTTCTAGGGTTACGGCAAACCTGGCTCGGATGCCAAATAGAATTTTAAGGGGTAATTTCCATGTAATCCATAATTCTCAATATAAGCACATACAATCCTTGTTACATAAGGAAAAACAATAAAGGACACAAATAACCTTCCTTAAACATGACTCTCATAATTACACATATTTACATTCCCTTTCTACATACTAACTCACACAATATCTATGTCTATACACATGAACGAAGAAGGCAAAACGTGTGAGCTTTTATAATTCCCAAATTGTCATTTGTTGAGGCTCTTGGCCAGATTGTCATAAAAGCCCCAACTCAAGCCTAAATACATGCAAAACTGTGGAATTGAAAGAGAAAAACATTTTCACAATCATGACACGCTATGATAATTAAATCGGACATTTGTATAATCATGCCATGACTATGCAATTCCATGCATATTCATCACACCAACCTCTATCACGCTAACTACTATTCAAGTCAAAATAAGCCCAAGTCACATGCCAGAGTTTGCCAAGTGAATTGTAGTGTTGATGGTTACGAAAGTTTATTAGCCCTACGCAGACCAAAGATTCAAACCCATAATCGTTGAAGTCCACGTAAGTGGGCTTTGAGAGAGAATAAACCTAGTTTTTCCCTTCTCCGATCAAGAATGCTGGGTCCACCCAAAAAGGTTCCCGGTAATCGAGTTAAAGACTACTCCATACAATCCTTTTGCAACGTACAAGAGCCTAATGCAGCCAGGATCCATTTTACGCCTTGTAACTATAGCTTTTGGGGGACATATCTTTTGTTTCTCATTGCTTTGCAGGATTCCTTAGTCTTCCTCCAATATCTGTAAACGACTCAACAGAGCCTAAGTTGGTGAATTTGATAGCATATAAAATGTGTCCTGATTTCCAGAATGTCTTTGGGGACACCTCTTGCATCGGCTTCCTTGATGCACTCATTGATCATGCAAATGATGTTAAGAAGCCAAGGTCAGCCGGTGTACTTTACAACTTCCTGGGGAGTGATAGGGAGGTGGCTCATCTCTTCAATGAGATTTGGAACTGACTTGGTTCCTAACACTGACATATATTGTGACGTCAAAGCTGATATAGAAAAACACTACAGAAGCAAGTGGAAGACCTGGATGTCTCAATTCTTATCATGATTATTTCAGTAGCCCCTGGACTTTCCTGGCTTTCATAGGTGTTCTTGCAGAACTTTGGTTATGCGGCATCTAAACTTGGTACACGGTCAATTATCCACCTTCTCCCTGTGATGTCGTATGCCACAACTTGAAAATGTGGTTACATCTAAAGTGAGATAGAGGTAATAGAAATACATGTGGTTTCTTTCACGTGTTTTTCGCAAAGCTCTGTTGTATTTTCAGGGTCCGTACAACCCTGGCTTTTCATTTCTCATTTGTTGAAGACTTTGTCACTGTGTAGTTGAACTTTGTGTGTGACAAGCGTATTTGTATGCTCATGTAATGAACAATACGATTTCCCTACTGTTTCCTATTTATCTGTTGCTGCAAAATAACCAGCAGGTTACACATTGGAAGCAACTTTTCATAAGCATTTCCAGAAACATTTTACAAAACTGAGTTACGTGTGCACCATTCTGGGCTGAACTAGAACCAGAACCAGCTCAGCTGGAATCGAACACATTTCTTAAAAACTAATAGCAATAACCATAACAATAATAACATCAATCATAAACTTTAAAAATAAATAAATACAACCCAAATTTCTCCACCCAAACTCGACTCAAATCAAAATTTGGAGTTGCATTTTAAGTTACAGAAGATATCGATTATCCCAATCTCAAGAAAAAGAATGGTTCACGATCCTAACATTTTAAGATTAGTGTGGGAGGATAAAATCCAGTTTCGACTCATGGGTCCATATCAATCATCCAAAGAGATGGTGTTATGTAAGACAAGCCTACGTAGGAAATTTCGCTCCAACAATTACCTATTAGGAAAATGAAGATCTTATATACTTTATGATCGTGCTAAAAACCTCCCAATTGTTCTAGTTTAACTTCTCTGTGTTAACTAATTTCTGCAGCGCTTTGAAATCACAACAAATTTCAGTTAAAATCTCTCTTCAAAACTTGATTAGTAAATGCTAACCGGCCATTCATAGGAGATGTCATTTAATAGATAGTTTACAATTTAACTTCTTTTATCTTAACAGTAAGAGTATTATCTCCCCCTTTGTAACCCCTAAATCCTAAACGAAGAAATCTAACCTTATTAAATTGAACAGTATGAAATCTAACCTTATTACGGAGGAGTATTCTCTTCCCTCCTAATCTCTCTCTCATTCCTTCCTCTCTTACTTGAATGGTTACGATTACGCCACATCAACATCTTTATATTGAATATTTTTATAGAGACAAAAAAAAAATGTGAGAGGAGGGGAGGGAAGGCGATGAGAATAAAAGGGGAGAGAATCCTACTCCCAAGATTATAGTGTCATATATTTAAAAACTAATATACTTAAAGCCATTTATATCTCCAAGAGTTTCTATAAGTGCTAAGGCCTTCCACAATGGTTTAGTCAAGTGTGATACTTATATGTACCAATTTTCTCTATCTAGTTATTTACTGTACATGTATCACACTCATAAGTTCAATATATTGAACTAAAAAAAATAAGAATCACTTGCATAGCACTCAGACTTTTCAGCCTATTATAGGAGTTTGATTCCTATGTTAGCGGTATCACACTTAATTTTACGGTCTACTGTGGAAGAACTAAGGATTACATGTAAGAATAACAGCATTACAGATGGTTTATTTTTTCTGAAGAGTAGCTAATCCTTAATAATTTGTTAACAACTATTAGTAACATTATCTTTATTATGCAAATTCACCAACATAATTTTCATATCACAAATAGTATCAGTCATCCTAACCTCTATCCTGTATCAAGTTGTTGATCATCTTTACCATAGGAGGAGTCCCCTTAGCCATACTTTCTATTCTACTTGCATTATAAGCATGATAAAACAGTGAAAGCCAAAACAATAGAAGATCGGGAATAAGCAGTCGAGATGACCAGAATACATGCCGATAGTGGGGTTCTCGATCAAAAAAAGCATTGAAAAACCTCCGAGTACCTTTCAAATCAAGTTTAAGCAGAAAAGCCATACCGAAACAGAAGAACTCCCTTTGTCTCCTACTTTGTATAGGCCATAAATCTTTCCAAACTTCTGCAGACACTTCATTTCCGAAAAGAGTTCTATCAGAACCAAGGTACTGAACTATTGCATTTGCAACAATAGGAGCTGCTCCCAGAGTCCGCGCAACAGATGCGAAAATTACTTAACACACAAATTAAACCCTCTTGTATCAATTGTAGTAAAGAATGTAAGTAGGGATCGTTCTGGACCGGGGATTAGGAGGGTTTGCTAATAACCTCTAAACTGACTTAAAAACATATAAACAAAGTTAAAAACACTAAACTAGACTCAAAGAATTCAAAACAAACTCAAAGAACTCAAAAAAAGCTAAAAACGCTCAAATCTGCCTAAAAACACAAACTGGGTAGATTTTGACTCTAACACACTTTTGGACGAATTTTGGTTTTAACTTGGTTCGAAATACTTAAAAACACAAACTAAATCAGTTTCTAACTAATATGACTCAACAAGGTAAAGGGGTTTTGGTTTTGATGAATTTGAAAACAAAACAAGTAAATTAAAGAACCAATGAAATCTGCACGAATTTGAGTAAATTGAATGGATGGAAGGCTAGCTAGGAGGTTCTTCTCCACACATGACACTCTTGCAAACAAAACGATTTCCAATTGCTTTTCAATAAACTACGAATTCTCAACGCCCTAGATTAACTGTGAATTACACTAATTAACCCTCAGATTTTCCTAATTTCATTGAATTGGATGATTACATACAACAACCCAAAGCATTCCCCACAAGTTCCCTACATGAATTGCATAATAGAGATATAAGCAAGAATCATTAAGTTCTAAGAAAATCATAAGCATTGACGAAACACTTGTAACTATGAATTGCATGAAACTTATGCCAAGAATTTACTTAACACGGTTGTGACGAGCAACCTTCACTACTTGTAAATATAAGTTCATAACGATTAGGTGAAACTCCTTTATATCCTAGCATCAGATTTATGCATGAAAATTAAGCGTGCACTCTTAAACAACACACATAAATCAGTTTTAATTCAAATGGATAAGTAGATTGAATTCACAACTTATGAATCACAACTGAAAGTAATCAAATTATATTGCAAGCATGAACATGGTTTCGAATTCCCCCTAGCTAAGGGGGGTTTAGTTACTCATAATTGCAACAAAATCAGAAAATAACAAAGTAGACATTGAAAGCAAGAACGAAGTACACCTAAAACGCTCCAAAGTTTCAAGCATTGAAACGCCAAGGACCTTCGTTTTCACCACCTTGAGTTGTTTGAAGGATGCCGTGCACTCCTTATTGAAGTCAAACGCCACATCTTTTTGAAGGAGACGGCAAAGAGGTTGGGAAACCTTTGAGAAATCTTTGATAGAAACCTGCATGTCCAAGAAAAGAACGAACCTCTCTAACCGAAGTAGGAGAGGGTAAGTGACGTACAAGATCGATCTTTGATTTATCAACCTCCATTCCTTTTTCAGAGATGATATGTCCTAAAACTATGCCTTGTTTAACCATGAAATGACATTTTTCCCAATTGAGAACAAGGTTAGTTTCAACAAATCGTTTTAAGATCAAACTGAGATTATGCAAACAACCATCAAATGAATCACCAAAAACGCTGAAATCATCCGTAAAAACTTCAATAATTTTCTCAACATAATCAGAAAATATGCTCATCATGCATCTTTGAAATGTGGCAGGTGCATTACATAAACCAAATGACATGCGACGATAAGCAAATGTACCAAAGGGGCATGTGAAAGTGGTTTTTTCTTGGTCCTCGGGTGTTATGACAATTTGATTATAACCAGAATAACCATCAAGAAAACAATAGAAAGCATAACCCGCTAACCTCTCAAGCATTTGATCAATGAATGGCAAAAGGAAGTGGTCATTCCTAGTGGTGGCGTTGAGCTTCCTATAATTGATACACATCCTCCAACCTGTTTGGATTTGAGTAGGCATAAGCTCATTTTCAGCATTTGTCACCACAGTTACTCCGCATTTCTTTGGAACACATTGAACGGGCAAAACCCAACGACTATCGGAAATAGGATAGATCACTCCACAATCTAAAATCTTGATTATTTCCTTCTTCATAACTTCCATCATCGGAAGGTTGAGTCGGCGTTGAGCCTCTCGAGATGTTTTAGACCCCTCCTCCAAAAGTATGCGATGCATGCAAGTGGTGGGACTGATTCCTTTTATGTCGGTCAATGTCCACCCAATTGCTGTTTTGTACTCCCTTAGCACCCTTACCAACTTGTCTTCCTCTTGTGCTGTGAGTGTGCTTGAGATGATAACGGTCAATGTCTCATCATCGCCCAAGAAAACGTACTTTAAATGGTTTGGCAATGGCTTAAGTTCAAGTGTAGGTGGCTGCACAATTGAGGGAAGTAACTTATTAGCCGAAACTGAAATGGAAATTGGGTCACCAGATTGTAGTGGCAATGATTCGAGGGCAGCCACCATCTCAATCACGTCTTCATTAGGGGGCACGGCAAGGGAAAACTTATTCATGCCGTGGGGATGCATGGTTACTGCTTCATTGTTTTGAATGTCCATTCCTCGTGCAATGACCAATTCAAGTGCATCGTCATTCAATTGTTCAAAATGGTCCTGCACCAAAGAAGCAAATACATCAATAGAAAAACATGAGTGATCCGCATTAGGATACTTGATAGAATTAGAAAGATTGAAATTGATAACTTCCCCATCAAATTCCATCGTCAAAGTTCCATTAAACACATCAATTTTAGTACGAGCAGTTTTCATGAATGGTCGTCCAAGGAGGATGGGTAATGTAGGGGAGTGGTCCGACTCGTCCATTTCAAGCACATAGAAATCCGTCGAAAAGATTAAGTGATTGACCTGCACTAAAACATCTTCCAAAACTCCCTTTGGATAGGCATTAGATCTATCGACCAATTGTATAATCACACCATCATTTTTCAATTCGCCTAAGTGCATAGATGCATAGATTGAATAAGGCATGACATTTATAGATGCACCTAAGTCTAACATGGCAGATTCAAAACGAGTATTCCTAATTACACAAGGAATGGTAAAACTACCCGGATCCTTGCATTTAGTGGGCAGTTTACGTTGTAAAACAGCTGAGACATTTTCACTTACCTTGACAACCTCCTTGCTCGAAATTCTCTTCCTAGTTGTGCAAAGTTCTTTTAAAAACTTGGCATACGTTGGAACTTGCTTAATTGCATCCAAAAGTGGTATATTGACTTGAACTTTTCTAAACGTTTCCAAAATATCCTTTTCAGCCTCCTCTTTCTTTGATTGCATAAACCTACGAGGAAAGGGTACATTTGGAGGAACAACGTTATAATTAATCAAAATTCGAACTTTCTTACCTTTGTTGGCCGAATTGGATGGTTTAGGAGCTTTTGGGGCCTGTGGCAAAGATGTTTCCACCCTTTCCGTGTGGGTGCTTTGCTCTTTCTCTTCAATTATCAACTCTTCAACCTCATTGGAACGTGAATTGGACGGTTGGGGATCAGATCCAACTTGTTTTCCACTTTGCAAACTCATGGCTTTTGCAGATTCGAATCCTCCCTTCGGGTTGACAACGGTTGAACTAGGCAACTTACCTTGCTCTCTGAATTGTCCTACAAACTCTGCAATCTGCCCAATTTGCTTTTCCATTTGGTCCACCCTTTTGTCTTGGTTTTGCAATACTTTGGCTTGATTTTCTTGCCCCTGAGACAAATTGGTGAGTAACTTAAGAAGTGTGTCATTATCTAAAGATGTACCTGAGGTGTTTTGGCAGGTTGTTGTGGGGCTTGTGTTGGTGCGTATTGCTTGGTATAGAAGCCCGGAGGTTGCTACCTAAAGCCTCCTTGTTGTTGGGGTTGTTGGGGCTCCCTTCACTTGAAATTTGGATGGTTTCTCCAACCTGGATTGTACGTATTAGAATATGGATCATTCATTGGCTGGCTGTGGCGTTGAAATTCAATTGCATTGGCGCTTTCCCATCCACCATTTTCAATCAATTAAGTGCACTTTTCAGAGGCATGTCCTTGGATAGAACACATACCACATACACTTGGTTCTTTCATCCTCATTCCTTCGGCCATCTGAGACACAATGGAAGTAAGATTAGCTAATTGCGATTGAATGTCGGATGTGGAACTTACCTCATTCACTTGCTGCCGTGGGGTGTCCCTTTGACCAACGCCTTCATATTGTTAAGCATTCAATTCTCGGTTAGCAATTAAGGTCTTGGCAGCCATGGGTGTTTTATCCACCAAAGTTCCTCCCGCTGAGGCGTCTAGCATTTGGCGTTCAATTGGTAGAAGCCCTTCGTAGAAATATTGAAGAAGAAGCTTCTCCTTTATATCGTGTTGTGGACATGAAGCAACAAGGGTTTTAAAACGCTCATAGTAAGTGGGAAAGGATCCACCTTGGTTTTGCTAAATGCCACTAATCCTTTTGCGTAGTAGAATAAATCGAGAAGTTGGAAAAAACTTCTCCAAAAATGCCTGTTTCATACTCTCCCATGATGTGACAGTTCCGGGGGCTAGCTCATACAACCAATCTTTAGCATTTTCTAAGAGAGAAAAGGGAAAAGCCTTCATTTTCAGAATGCTCCCATCAACATTCACAGGGGTCATGCTCGAACAAACAACCTCAAACTCCTTCAAGTGTTTATTAGGATCTTCCATGGACATCCCGTGGAACTTAGGAATGTGATGCAACAAACTTGATTTCAATTTGAACTCGTCCGTCTTCCCTAGGGCAGCCATGGGGTATTGGATGCATAGGGGGGCGGCATTGTCCAATCCCGAAGCGGAAAGCTCCTTGATTGTTCGATTGTTCGCTGCCATGTTGGGATCTTCCTCTTTTTCTTCAAGTGGATGTTCTTCAAACTCAGGTTCAAGAATAGGTGGGTTACGATCTTGCTGATTCCTATTCCTTCTCAAAGTCCTCTCAAAATCGTTGTCAAAGTCCAAGATATGCTCACGAATCGGATGAGAACTCCGAGTCATAAACTAGTACCTAAAACAAGAAAACAAACAAGGTCAGGAACTAACATAAAAACACACGAAAATAAACAAAAAAGAAATGCTAATCCCTGGCAACGGCGCCAAAAATTTGATGCGAAAATTACTTAACACACAAATTAAACCCTCTTGTATCAATTGTAGTAAAGAATGTAAGTAGGGATCGTTCTGGACCGGGGATTAGGAGGGCTTGCTAATAACCTCTAAACTGACTTAAAAACATATAAACAAAGTTAAAAACACTAAACTAGACTCAAAGAATTCAAAACAAACTCAAAGAACTCAAGAAAAGCTAAAAACGCTCATATATGTCTAAAAACACAAACTGGGCAGATTTGGACTCTAACACACTTTTGGACGAATTTTGGTTTTAACTTGGTTCGAAATACTTAAAAACACAAACTAAATCAGTTTCTAACTAATATGACTCAACAAGGTAAAGGGGGTTTTCGTTTTGACGAATTTGAAAACAAAACAAGTAAATTAAAGAACTAATGAAATCTGCACGAATTTGAGTAAATTGAATGGATGGAAGGCTAGCTAGGAGGTTCTTCTCCACACATGACACTCTTGCAAACAAAACGATTTCCAGTTGCTTTTCAATAAACTACGAATTCTCAACGCCCCAGATTAACTGTGAATTGCACTAATTAACCCTCAGATTTTCCTAATTTCATTGAATTGGATGATTGCATACAACAACCCAAAGCATTCCCCACAAGTTCCCTACATGAATTTCATAATAGAGATATAAGCAAGAATCATTAAGTTATATGAAAATCATAAGTATTGAAGAAACACTTGTAATTAAGAATTGCATGAAACTTATGCCAAGAATTTACTTAACACGGTTGTGACGAGCAACCTTCACTACTTGTGAATATAAGTTCATAACGATTAGGTGAAACTCCTTTATATCCTAGCATCAAATTTATGCATGAAAATTAAGCGTGCACTCTCAACCAACACACATAAATCAGTTTTAATTCAAATGGATAAGTAGATTGAATTCACAACTTATGAATCATAACTGAAAGTAATCAAATGATATTGCAAGAATGAACATGGTTTCGAATTTCCCCCTAGCTAAAGGGGGTTTAGTTACTCATAATTGCAACAAAATCAGAAAATAACAAAGTAGACATTGAAAGCAAGAACGAAGTACACCTACCTAAAACGCTCCAAAGTTTCAAGCATTGAAACACCAAGGACCTTCGTTTTCACCACCTTGTTGCAGCACAAGTGTCTAAGGATGTGTATGGATATATGGAAAGGTTATGAATGTATTTAGGATTGGTGAATGTCTCGGCCAAGGGAAGGGAGTGTATGGAGTTGTGTTTTAAGATATATGGGAAATGAATGGATGAATGGATGAATGGATGATGCTCACGGCCAAGGAATGAAAGTGTAAGTGTATGGAGTTATGAAATGTGAATGTAGTGTCTTTGGATGAATTTTTTTTTTTTGATTTTTTCATCCTTTGTTATGGTGAAGGGTGGATGTATTTATAGGCTAGGGAAAGGACCACCATCTAATTAAGGTGGTAGTGATGAGTGTTGTGGTAATGAGTGGATGTAATGGGTGTGGTGGATGGATGTTTGGTAATGAGTGGATGTAATGGATGTAGTGGATGGATGTTTGGTAATGAGTGGATGTAATGGGTGTAGTGGATGGATGTTTGGTAATGAGTGGATGTAATGGGTGTAGTGGATGGAGCTCACGGTAAGGAATGGAAAGGAATGGATTTGTGAGATGTCATGTTTTGTTGTGGTGTGGTTTATGTATGTTTAAGGAGAAGGGATGGCTGAATGTTAAAGGAGAAAAGACCCCCATTTCCTAGCATGTAGAATTGTCCCCCTTGCATGTGTGTGTATGAATGATGTCTCCACATTTTGCACGTGTCTCTCTGCCCTTCAAGCTGTCCATGCACTTTGCATGTATGTGTATGCCCTCTTTTCTTCCATGTGTCGTGCTTTATGTTGTATATCCACATGTACTAGCTGTTACATTCACACACACACGCTCTTCATCATTTCAGCCACAAATCAGCCCATTCTCTGCCCATGCCGTGCCTTTCTTTCCCATGTGTGTGCTGTCCATGTACTCATCATTTCCACTTCTTCATTCTTTATTTTCTGCTGCCCATGCCATGCCTTTCTTGCTGTTTTCTCTCTTTATTTCCACATGTACCAACTGTTACTCTTGCACACACATGCTTTTCATCATTTCAGCTACCAATTAACACATTTTCTGCCCATGCCGTGTTCCTCTTTGCATGTGTGTGTGTTGTCCATGTTTCTTCCATGTGCCGTGTTCATCTTCATCATTTCAGCTAGCAATCAACACATTTTCTGTCATCACATGGCAGCTATGATGTTTGTAGTTGTAGGTCAACACACTTGCACACACACATGCTGATTTCTAGCCTTCTAATCTTCAAAAATGTCCATCCTCATGTCTCCATGCTTGCACTATCCAATCTTGGCCCAAAAATGCTCCAAATAGCACTTTGTTGCCAACTTTGTTATTTGAACCTACTAACACATGAAAATAGCTTAAAGTACTAAAATAACTAGAATTAAACTAAGTAAATGCCAAGAGACAAGCTAACTAAGTTGCATAAATATGCTCCTATTAGCAACCATATACCCAGTTGAAGGGTGCACCATCCCAGCTGTGCCACAATTCTAACAATCCTCTGAGGGAGCATTGGGAGCTATCCACCCATTGGGATGACACAATGCTCATCCTCTTCAATGCTCTTAACTTTTATGCCTAGATGCTTTAACCTAGCAGCCATCATTTCTTGGATATCTTTCATGGGTAAGCCAGGCTGAGCCACCAGGGAAGTTTCTTCAAGAAATATCATGTTGGATGAAAAAGGTTTTGCATAGAGAAAAGTAGGGATCCTACCATTTCTCTCTTTCAATTCAAAATTATTTTTCAATGCAAATCTCTCGAATCCATAAAAACCATCTTATCACCATTAGATGGATGTTTTTCAACCTCTGCCAATATCCAATAAGCCACTTAGTAACCTAGATTGTAAGGCTTATCACAGTGTACAAGACATTTTGAAAAACCAGTTGCATCGAGAACCATAGAAGCTTGAATTGTGACACCATCATTGCAAGTCAACAGTGATTTTTCGTCCTCATGAATAACCTTAGTAAATTTACCTTGGTGAAACATGAAACTTAGAACTGTTTAATATGCATTTTTGCCGTATTTTTTACTTAAGCTGTTTCCGATTAACCCTTCCATAAGGTCTGTTAAGATCCTTATTCAATTCCTCACCTATGTACACAACCGCACCAGACCAGGTAGTGTCCAGGCAATCAAGCAAATCCATGGTCTCAAATTCATCCACCCAAACACCATAACTATTCGGCCAAATCAACTTGGGAGAAGGGTCAATCGAATAAATAGAAAACCCTGCCTCCGAAACTTGTTGTGCCACGATGAGCCCAACAGGGCCACCATCCACAACTGTAAGGTCCACGACAAGACCCTTTCATGGGTCATACAATGGAGGCTCAAATTCAAGATCTCTTTCTTTCCGGCACAAGCTCAAGAAGAACATTGCTACTAGCCTTAATAACACCACTTCTACTCGACTCACATGAGACATTCTAAGACCATACCTAACCTTCTCATTTGGAAGCTTCAACAAGCTCGAATTACTCGATTTCTCCGAAAACCCATGAATTGGGTGCAAAAAATTCAAGCTTGTTATGCATCTTAAGTAATGTATCCATGAAATTCCAACACCTTTCCCAGATCTCTCTCTAAAATACAAATTGGGTCGCTACAAATTCATTGAAAATACAATCTGGGTGTGAAGAATTCTCGACTGAGAACTCGATTTCTGATATGGGTTTTCTCTAAGAAACTGAATTTTTACATACATATACATGAACAACAACTAGAACAGTAGTATTAACGCAAGAACAATCCTTACAATTTGAAAATACTTTCTACAAATTTAGAAGAACAAATGTATGAAAATCTACATAGAAGGAAGGTCATAAGTGATAAGCACAATCCTCAGGCCCTTCACTCAAGACCTGTAAGTAGCCAAGTAATGGAGCAATGTATGAAAGATGAAGATAGAGAGAGAGATGCAATTGTTTTTCATAAAATGACCGTACTCAAGACCTGCAAGTAACCAAGTCCCTTCGGCTTAGGCTGGCAGCACCTTCTCCTCTCCTCCTCCTAGCCTCCTCTCCACCCTCCTACACATTCGTCAACCATCTTTCTTGTTGTCTTCTTCTTTTTTCTTCCTTTCCTCCAACCTCTTTTGGCTCTTACTGGTCTAAATCGGCTATGTCAGTTTGAGGGTCCTTGGCATGCCTTCTCGGCGGTCATCACCATTCAGATCTTTGAGCCTTTGTCTCAGATCTCCACCTATTTCTCACCCAGAAGCTGCTCTATGCCTCCCCCTTTTCCCCTTACCGTCGCACCTATTTTTTTCGTCCTTCATCTTCCTCCCACTATTTTTTTCCAATCCATAATCACAATTTAGATCTTGGAGTTTTGAGCTCTATTTTTACACAAGACCAAAACCTCATAACCCACTGTTGAACCGGCTTGCTAGAAAATTTAGGGGAAGTGTGGAACGATTCTCTTCGGAACAAGGGTGTTGCACACCCCATTTGCCCTCCCCCTCCTCCTATTACATTTTGTGACCTTCCTTCCAGGTGTGGATGTGGGGGCTTTGCTTTTTTGTGGACGGATTCTGCATAATCCTCTCAGATCTAGTTTATGGTTCAGGCTTTCTTTTTCTTTTGGGGCGATAGATTTTATCGCGGTGGAAGCTGCGGCGGTCTTTTGGATGCTGAAGATTAGGTTTTTTGTTGGTTTTCTGCTTTTGCTGCCTACGAGTCTAATGATGTATGGGCCTCCCTTTGTGTTTTGGGTTAGTGCTCTACTTGGCTTGGGTCTGTTTTACCTTTCATGTTCTGCTTTGTTTTATGTAAGGCTTTGTGTTTTGTTTGAACTTAGGCTTATCTTTCACAAATTGTACTTTCCCTTACATTAATGGAATGTTTCTTGTCCCAAAAAAAAAAAAAAACAAGGCCGTACTCTTCCTAAAGCCATAATTGCCCCTTATATTCTTTTTCCCATACTAGCAGCCAGCTGGCTTTTACACATAAGCTAATAACTAATTATAATAAACTCAATACATATTAGAATTACTTAACACCCCTTAATTTTGATCAAGCTAATCACGATCTTATTCGTACCCTCTCCTTGCAAAACAACCTTGTCCTCAAGGTTACATTTCACAACTTGAACTTTGGAAATCGAGCAGCGAAATTGTCATAGTCTTCCCATATGGCTTCTTCCTCTAAACAGAACTTCCATTTGATAGGTAGTTGAACCCTAGCTACACTGCCTTTCTGGTAGATTCTTCATTTGAGTACCGCTTCTGGTTCTTAAGTGAGTAGGCCATTATATGTCAATAGAGGTAGTATAGGAAAAGGTTCGACTCGAGCACCCAAGTGTTTCTTTAAGTAACTCACATGGAATACAGGGTGTATTTTAGATCATGGAGGAAGTTTAATTTTGTAAGCCATAACCCCTTCTTTCTTCAACACTCAAAGGGTCCATAATACTTGGGATGCAGTTTATGATAAGTGTGCATAGCCAAAGACTGCAACTGATAGGGAATTAACTTCAAGTACACGAAATCCCCAACTTCAAATTCCCTTTCACTCCTATGTTTGTTCGCTTGAACCCTTATTCAGTTCTGTGCAACCAAGAGATTTGTTTTCAACATGGACAGCATTTGATCTCAAGCTATCAAGCATTGTTCAACTGTTTTAGGTTTGGCAGTACCCCTTTTGTATGTCGCAATGTGGGGAGGACGGTACCCATAAGCTATCTCAAAAGAAGTGAATTGTGAAGAAGAGTGAAAATAGGTGTTATAGTTCCATTCAGCCCATGGGAGCCAATGAAGCCATTTCTTGGGCTAGAAGCTTGTGAAACACCTCAAGTAAGTTTCCAGGCAATAGTTAACCACTTCACTTTGCCCGTCCCTCTGTGGATGATACTCTGAGCTCATGCACAATCGAGACCCTTGTAGTTTGAAGAACTCATTCCAGAACATACTCAGAAAGACATAATCTCTGTCACTTACAATGGTGGTGGCATCCTATACTATTAAAAGACATTGTCCACAATGCTTGAGCCACGATGCTAGCTATGCAAAGGTGCCCTAGTGCAATGAAATGGGCATAGTTGGACAGTCGATCAAGCACAACCATGATTACTGATTTACCTTTACAAGCAGGTGGGCCAGTGATAAAGTCCACACTTATGTCACTCCACACCTTTTCAGGAATAAGGGGGTTGTAAAAGTCCCGGAGGCAAGATGGTCTCATATTTATTTTGTTGGCAGATTCAACACTTAGAAACCCAATGCTTTATGTCCTTCTTCATACCAACCCAGTAGAAACTCATTTTCAACCTTTAATAGGTTTTAAGCACCCCTTCATGGCCTGTAATAGGAGTGAAATGGTGCTTCTCAAATAACCTCTTCCTCCAACTCAAATCAGGAGGGATTACCATTCTGGAATTATACTTCAAAAAGCCATTGTCTAGGTGGTATTTAGAGAGAGATTTGTCAATAACACCTGAGGTAGGGCCTTCCATGACTTCCTTGCTTTTCTGTAATATCCACGGATCGTGCTCCAAATGTCTCATGAGATCATCTAACCACCCAAAATAGGGATAAGTTATTGATGTGCATTTAGGTCCTTGCATAGTGTCTTCAAGTAAGAAGTTAGAACCAGGAGCTCTAGACAAGGCATTTGCAACAATATTATTTGTCCCATGCTTTACTGGATTTCATAGTCAAAGCCTAAGACCTTAAAGACCCACGTTTGCTGGAAATGAATGGTTTTTCTATGGTTGAGGAAGTATTTCAAACTTTGGTGGTCCGTTTTAATGATAAAATGATGCCTTTAAAGATACTGCTGCCACTTTTGAGTAGCATGGACGATAGCTATCAGTTCTCTTTCATACGTAAACAAAACTTGGTTTTTAGGCCCCAATGCTTTGCTAGTAAAGGTAATTGGCCTCCCCTTTTGTTGGAGGACAACCCCTATTCGTACACCCGACACATCACATTCTAACATGAAGGGGGCTGAAAAATCAGGCTGTGTGAGCAATTGAGGTGATGTCATGGTTGTTTTAAGCTGCTGGAAGGACAATTCAACATTTTGTGTCCAATGGAACCCATCATTCTTGGTCAACTGATACAAAGGATGGCAAATCTGTCCATAAGCTGGAATAAATTTTTGGTAATACTCTGTCAAGCCTAAGAAACCCCGAAGTTCCTTGACATTGCGAGGAGATGGCCAATCAATAATGGACTGAATCTTTGCTAGATCTGCGGATACCCCTTCACTAGTGACTATATGGCCTAAGTACTCCACTTGGCACTGACTAAAAGAACATTTTTGCCTCTTAAAAAATAGCCGATGTTGTTGCAAAATTTCCAAAGCTTTGGAAAAGTGTAACAGCTGTTCCTCCCATGTTTTACTATATACGAAGATGTCATCGAAGAAGACAAGGATAAACTGCCTCAAATGGGGTCTAAATATTGCATTCACAAGACTCTGAAAAGTTGTCGGAGCATTGGTTAAGCTGAAAGGCATAACCAAAAACTCATAATGGCCTTCATGGGTTTGGAATGCTGTATTTTCAATATCTGCAGTGCTCATTCGAATTTGGTGGTACCCCGAGCACAAATCAAGTTTAGAAAAATATTGGGCACCATACACCTCATCCAATAAGTTGTCAATCAAGGGAATGAGATATTTATCCTTAATGGTGATGTGGTTTAGTTCCTTGTAGTTAATACATAGCCTCCAAGATCCATCATTCTTCTTGACTAACAACAACGGAAAAGAAAAAGGACTATGGTTAGGCCTGATAAAACCACAATCCAAGAGTTCTCACACCGCTTTCTCTATTTCACTTTTCTAGAGGGGCCTATAATGGTAAGGCCCAATGCTAGGAGGTTTTGAACTCAAGATCAAGGGAATTTTATGGTCATGCGCCCTTGAAGATGGAAATGTGGGGGGGGTTATGAAAACTTCTTCAAAAGTACTCAAAACCCCTTACAACTCCTACAACTGTTGTGTGCTCAAATCAGAAGCTTCAAGCTTGCTGCCTTCCAAATAATACAGTTGGACTCCCAAAGTAGAGTTGTATAACTCTTTGTCAAGATTGCACAAACTGATGTCATGCAATTGGGAATAAGGAAATGGGGTTGAAGACTGCGTGAGTTTGAAAGTGGCTTGACCCACCGAAAACTCCGTAGTGAGTTTATGAAAATCCCAGAGCATGGGGCTGATTGACAAGAACCAATGTACCCCTAAGACAACATCGTAACCACCTAATGGTATGGCGAACAAATCTGTGGTACACTTGTACCCACCAATCTTTAGGTGCACATGTGGACAACATCCTTGACTTCGCACTTTCCCCCTATTTGCGATCATCACCTCAAATGGTTTGGTGGGTTGAAGCTGCCAACCAGATTTTTTTCCAGAGCCTGTAATTAACAAAATTATGGGTGCTGCCAAAGTCCAAAAGGATGGTGACCGGCAAGTTGTTGATGATCCCATCCACTTTCATGGTCTTGACTGAGTGGGTAGCTTTGGTGCCATAGAAAGCACAAGCACTTAGAGACATATTGTGTAACTCAAATTCTAGCGATTCCAATTAGTCCTCCTTGATGACCAAATCATCACACACATCTAGCAGCAAGAGCTATTTATGAAAACATTTATGCCCCGTAACCCATTTGTCCTTGTAGAACCAACATTCCCCCTTAGCTTTCTTCTATTGGACATCCTCGGGAATGAGTTTCTTATAGGGTAGGTTGTGAGGGCGAGGGCGAGCCATGGGTGGTAGAGGTAGGGCTAGAGTAGTTTTGGCTAATGGATAAGGTTTGAGAGGATAGGGTTTCAAATCATTCAGTTTAGCATCTAATTGGGCATCAATGGATATGGCGTTATGAACCGAATTAGGGCAAAGTAACTTCACATCATAACGTAATTCTGTTTAAGACCCCCCAGAAAGCAATGTTTCAACAATATAGGGCCTAAATAAAAAAATACAATTGGCAAGGCGACGAAATTCAACAATATAATCTTGGGGATTACCTGTTTATCGGAGTTTGAACAAGGATTTGGTGCAGTCCTCAAAATCCGTAGGGCCAAATTCCTACACAGGGTAGTGGTGAATTCTCCCCAAGTCGGAGTGGAATAGATGCAATCTCGCCATCAAAACCATTGTAAAGGTTCATTCTCGAAGTGGAAGGAAGCTGTCATCACCTTCTGGTGATCAGGAATGTGGTAGTAAGCAAAGTACTACTTTTCCTTATAGATCTAAGTAGGGAAAATCCACGCAATGCTGCCACTGAGGGCGCAGAGTGAAACCACCGTCTTTAAAAGAGTCTCAATGCTGGAAACGTGAAGTGTCAAGATAACAAAAATCGCCACCATCAGTCATGATTTGGGGGAGGAATCGGTGGATCTGGCCCAGGATTAGGGTGAGCGGCTGAAGACCCCAAACCGCCATGAGCTCCAGGGTCATGATGAATATGCTCCAGGAGAAGGGCGAACTTAGTCTCCAAGGATGTGAACCTGGCTCTGATACCAAATGATAAGCACAATCTTCAGGCCCTTCACTTAAGACCTGTAAGTAGCCAAGTAATGGAGCAGTGTATGGAAGATGAAGATAAAGATAGAGCTGCAATTGTTTTTTGTATATATTATTTTTCATAAAATGACCATACTTTTCCTAAAGCCACAACTGGCCCTTATATTCTTTTTCCCACATTAGCAGCCAACTGGCTTTTACACATAAGCTAATAACTAATTAAAAACAACTCAATACATATTAGAATTACTTAATACCCCTTAATTGTGATCAAGCTAATCACGATCCTATCAATCAGTAAATTTAAAGTGCAAAGTAGTGATTGATTACCGAAGACCGAATAGATATCAAAAACTTTCGAGGAGATTTGTAAAGGTGAAGCTTTTGTGGGTCTGGCCGGTCCTTAAGGACGACAAACTCAAGTGGTCTGTGGAGGACGTCCACTGTCCTCCGTGTCATCAAGTGGCCCACTATTTTTCGACCACGTTGAGTCACGCGTCTCTTGATATTCATTTCTCTCTTCGTTTTGAGAACCAATAGTTTTTATAAGCCCAAAAATTGTCACCAATTTTGTTTGGTTGTTCGTTTAGTTGAAACGGATTATTTATATTATTTTAAAAGAAAAGAGAGAGGTAGAAGTTTTTGAAGGAAATTTTGTGAAAAACATGTTCATTTAAGCAACATCTATAGCATGCAATTAACAATTAAAAGGCGGAATCATGCTTGTATGCACTTAAAAACAAAACATTAACCATGAAATTCAAAGCCTAGTAGATTGGTGAACCAAGACACACCTCAAATCAAAGTGAGTTGAGAAATTTATACCTTTGTAGATTCCTCTTTGCATAAGCAAAGGCTAATCACCCAAAGAGAGGGCCTTCATTCCTTGCATCTTAGATCTATGGATTTGGATGGATGAAATGGTTCTCCAAGTTCCCAAAATTGAGAACCTCTAAGTCTCTTCACCAAGGTTAGATTGGAGAAGAAATGAGTGACCTTGGAGTAGTAGGATTGCTAGCTAATCCCTCCAAGGGGGCCGGCCTCTTTAGAGAGAAAGGAGAGTTTTGTGTTCTCTCCAATTTCCTAAAAAAAACCCTAAATGAATTTTGGCTATAAAGTCATAGTTATACCTTAATTCATTGGAGTGGCAAACTTGTAAATAAGTCCAAAACCCACTCCTTTAACTAAATGGCCGGCCATAGGGTTTCATTGGGCTTTTAAGGCCTTTGTGAATTATTTGTCATTAAGTTGTCACACAACTTAAGTCAATGGGCTTGACGTTCGAAGCCCATTGGGCCTTGAGGCCCAAAACTAACCCGTGGTCTTTTAACGAACTTATTCGTTTGATTAATTAACATATTAATTAATCCTTGCCATAAATAATTAAACCATTTAATTATTCTTACTCATCTCCGTTGTTTCTTCAATCTCTACCTTACACGGTGTACGATCCATTAGGTTCCTTTTAGCGAGGCAGTGGGCGATTAAAACCATTTCAAATCGATTGTGAATTGAAACTTACTTTCAATTCTCCCTTTAGTGATTATACACGTTTAGGGCTTCCATAAACCATGAGTGACACCTAGCAGCATATCATGGTTACCCAAGCTAATCAGAAGAGGTGGAGAACCTATTCAGTTTAGGATTACAAATGCAATACGGTCTTTCTCTAATACAATACTCTTGACCACATTGTTTGGTTTGATAGTTTATTCATGTCTACTATCCAATGTGATTCGTGTGCTTATATGATTACCTTGAATGTGATTTGAAACGACTTCCTAAATCTCATTCCTACTCTGGCCAGAGATTCTTAATCATATAATAGAGTATTCTCCTCCAAACGGTTTGAAGGTTAGAGATCCCTTGTTGCACATTCACTTGCCTCCATGGCTAAGTGGCTTAACCCCGACGATGTCGTGGACACCCGCGGATGGGGTGACTTTGACATAATCAAAGATCAAGTACCTAACCACAAGACAACTATGATGCCTCAGGTCAAATGACTACTTTGCATTATCCCAACCATGAGTTCTCATGTGACGTGAATATGAGAACTCTTCGTTGACCGTGTTCAGTGAACTCATTCTCTATTGAGCACCTACGTACTTCTCTTGATGTCACACACACCAATGACTCGAGACTAGTCACTCTCCCTGAGAGAAGACACAGCACGTACTGATCTTAACAGACTGTCAATGCCCAATTGGCAATCCTATAATCAGGAACGTTTAGGATATGTATACGAAAGAATGGTCTCATGAATCTAACTTCTTTAGATTGCATTCTCCCAATCACATATTCCTTGGACTTATCGTTTAAGCATATAACATTTATATGAGACGACTCAAACAATAACCTTTTGCCCTTTATATTCAAACTACATTAGTTTAACTTGTGAAATGTCCGTAAAATATCATCATATGATTGGTTTTAGGGCACATTTCCAACAATCTCCCACTTGCACTAGAGCCAATCAGCTTGGTCATCAGTGATGATACCTCTTCTGTAGTCATTTCATAAATGGCTGAGTAGTAGGCCTAGACAATGGATATCTATATGTTATCCATAGAAGCAACCTTGAGAATAACGACGTCACCATTATACATGATTCTTAATCATGTGGTTCAGTCTCTCATTTGAGTTCGGATCTTGATGAGACCTTGATTCCCTGGCTTGAGCTATCGCCCCATTAGTGTCATAGTGTCGGTACACTAGAGACACTTTCTGGTTGGAACCGAATAGAGAGTTCATAAATGAACTTTCCCATCCAAACAACAATGTTGTAAGCTTCTATATGGCAATATATTTTGCATTCATAATGGAACATACTAAAGTCATTACTTTTAATGTTTCCATCCAAATATCTCTTTAGTCATAATAAAGAGATATCTGATTTTCTCTTCATTCATAATGAAGAAACATCCAATGATGGATTAGATTCATAATCTAATACATTTACGCATCCTTTACGTTACTCTAATTCTTCCTCATTCTTTGAGGAATCTATCCTTTAGTATTTCTTAAATACTTAAGGATTCACTTGACAGTTGTTATGGTTCTGATCCTGGGCTTGCACTGATATCGTCTTGTACCTATCTAGGTACAACTCATATCAATGTTTTCATACAATATGAAATTCATAAATCACCTTTCTGCATATGCATAAAGGATTCTATTTACGCATTATTTCTTTGAGAGTCAAGGGGCACGTTCCCTTTGAGAAGGGCAACTTGCTAGTCTCACTAGAGTCGTCCTTCTAATTGAAGTTTATCATCATATGAGAAACTTCCTAGCATCTATTGTCTATTATTAGGGATTGATATAATCAAATTATATTTTGAAATCTATCATTATAGATTTACTTCCCATGTTTATAGACTATGTCTCCCATATACATTCTATCATTATAGAATGTTTAAAGTCATAACTTTAACGAAGAAGTATTCTTTTCATTTCCAAAATTAATATATCATATATATATATATACAAATTTAGGAATATGATTAACTCCCACTAATCTTTTGTAAACCTAGTAAACAAAAGATTCATTTACATCTTAATGAGAAATCAAACGATTTGATCTTTCTCTCATAAGACGCTTATAGCTCCCACTAGCTTGCTAAGATTCATGATGGATGGATCTCTACAACTTACATGTCTTGTGATTCATAGTTTTAGACATATATTATCAAGACTATCTTAATAATGGTTTTGGAAACCCATATTATGTCCAAACATTGAATCACCATTTAGTTGTAGCTAGCAATCTTCGAATTAATTGAAACTAAGACTACGTCAAAGATGGTTTCTTCAAAGTCAACCATTCTCTTTGATTGTAGTCACCTTAAGCTACCAATTAGCTATGAAGGTTTCATTATTTCGGGTCAAATGGTACTTTACCATTTCCTTGAGTATATGTCGCAAATACACTCAATGTAGTCATAAGGATTTTCATTCTTATTTCTTTCGAATTAAGAGGTGTAACTCTATGACATAGTCATAAAGTTCAAACCATTCAACTGAGACAGTTTATAAATTCTTCTCGACTACCTTGGAGCTTGTGGTATAGGAACTAGGTTGTTATATTTGTTGGTTATCATCTTGTCTCTCAAAGAACCCATTCTTTGAGTTCTATCTCTCGTTCATTTGCTCTATCTTAGGCAAATCCTATGGTAAGATTATAATGAACTATCCAACAAACAACATTTGTTAGTTGGTTTATAGAAGTGATATCCAAATGTTAACTTAAGAATACCCACAAGATAATTTTTCAAACAAATATTGCTTATTAGCACCCAACCCCAAATCTTAATACAATTAAGACTTGTCTTTCTTTCCAACTACATCTTATGGAGTCATGAAAATTTTGGAAGATCTTCTAATTAACAATCATATTGTCTTATAAGCATATATCCTATATATGGGTAATTGATAACATCCAATGAACTAAATCTTATTCAAGTTCGTTCTTCTCTTAATGGAGAAATCCATTATCTCTTGATGCTTCTTTCCTTGATATTATTCAAGGAAACTGTTCTAAAGTGTTATCTTTCCTTGGATCAAATCTAAGGAGGCAAATACTTTAGACGTCTTACTCATCAACTTACATTTCTTGAATTCTTTGAAACCTTTTGCAAAGTATTCAGACTTGTGTTTATTCAAAATAAACTATAGTCCAACCGAGAGTGATCTTCAGTGAATGTCATACAACATGAGTAGTATTATGTTTGTGGACAAGTGCCACTAACATCTAAGTGAATTAACCTCAACAACTTTGTGATTCTTTCTTCTTTCCAAAAGAATAAAGATTCGAACATTTCGCCTCTATGCAATTTTAATAAGAAGGTGTTGGATCCGGATCTAACGATCCAAAGCATCCATCTATGACCAACTCGTATTTTATGTTTTTGAGGTATCACAACTCAGTTGGGATTAGGCACTACCTTGGAACCTTTTGGGTTTTAAGCATCGTTATATTCTAAACAGTTAACACTACCATATCATCTCTACTATAGAGATAATCAATTAGATTACAATAATCTAATCATTCATTAATAAAGAACAATGTTTTGTCAAACAAAACATTCATCCATCTCTTATAGTGACGGAATTAAGTTCCTTAAAATTGGAATGTAAAGACAATCTTTAGTTTTTCCAATTTCTTTGGTAGTTCATATGAGGAAGTAAGTACCATCTGCTTTCGCAGAGATCTACATTTGATTCACTTTCCAAATGTGAAGTACTTTCTCTTCTCTCATTAATCTTCTACTTCTTATTAGCCACACTTTTACAACGATTGTAAAACATAGTTACTAATACGGAATCAAGCATTCAAGTAGAAGAACCAACTGTTTTGAACTACTCAATAACAATTTACAACACCTTCGAAAGGTGTGTTCTTGACACTTGCAAGACATTTCTTGCAAATACCCCTTCCAATGTCCATTCTTTCATAAAGAAAGTTTGTTCCCTTGGAGTTAATTTTATCTTCTTCATTTGACTTCTCCTTTGACTACAATAGTCATGGTCCCTAAACTCCCACTATCTCTCTTGAAACTTATTTCAATTGTGTTATACACATCAAACATTTTGGAGAGCATGTGTTTATTGTTCACTACATAGTTTACAATAAACTTAGTGAACCATTAGGATAGGGACATAAAGGTGAAGTCCTTGCCTAGTTTCCGTTTCTAGAAGTGGTTTAACACTTCAACACTCAATGATTCAAAATCATCATAAGTCCATGTTGATGGACTATTTTTGTCAACCAACCATTATGTTCTAAACATAATTACAAACTTTCAAGAGTTGTTCAAGGCAACTCTCATTTCTTCATACAACAATTTGTAAGTGAAGAATCATGGCACATAAAGTGTCCATGCCCTTGTGCTTTCTTCTCAAGTTCTTTGTTCATTTAACAAAGAAACAAGCACTAGTGTTTGCATTAGCTAAGGGTTGTTCAAAGCAACTCTTATTTCTTCATACAATGATTTGTAAGTGAAGAACTATGACATTAAAAGTGTTGTCCTCTTTATGATAGACTTATCTAACATGTTCTTCCAATGATACATTATCAATAGGAAGATTGTGAGGATTAGACTACTTAGGTACATATACAATCCATTTAAGACAATCTTTGGGATTGTGGTACCAAGTCCGGAAACTAAAGTATTCGGCTTTTCTTAGTCAAGTTTTGGATAGCGTTTGCAAATATATTGGTAAACAAATATATAACGAATATAAATTGATTGATTTTAAGCCATTTGATTTGGGTCTTTAAATCAAATAACACCACCCACTATTTTTGGCAAATTCCATATCCCTCATTGGAATTCGAGAGTTTTGGATGTAACTCTTAGTAGGGTATGGGAGACTCACTATTACCAAGCCCACCTCACAATGATATGATGTTGGCTAGCATTAATAATAATGAGAGAGTACGCTAACTCATTTGCATCTCTTACAAGTACCCATCTTATTTGGCCTCTAGAGAATGTAGCCTCACAATGATATGATGTTGGCTCCATTGCACTTAGTTAAGTCATTCCCACCATGCAAGTTCGGGTAGGGGTTCAAGAACAACCTCACAATGATATGATGTTGGCTATTCTCGTTGCCTACCTTTCACAACATCAAGTATGCATATAGACTCCTCCTGAGTGTAAGCACACACTTTGTACTCCCCCATGATAGGGTGAAGTCGGTGTACGAGTCACAAACAATCGGAGCCTACCATGGTGGAAGGCCAGGAAAGAGTGTTCAAAGCACTCTCACGCTTCTCAACTTAATAATGGTTTGGTTGAGGGTTTTTAGGTCTCATCACATATAAATATTCATTTTAATCTTTATTAAAACAATTTTGGTCCTATTACAACTATTGGTCCATTTGATTGAATTTAGTTGTATATAATACTCCCACTATGCTTATAAAACGGTTTTTAAAGCAAGAGTATATGATACTACTAACATAAACTTTGCATTCATTTGATGGACTATATAGTTGCCTTAGGGCCTTAGGATGACTATGAACCTTTGTTTAGATTCAACACGAGCCTAGTGTTGAATCTCGGTCTAGGGATGGTGATTGATTTTAGTTACGCGTTTAATCATATTAAGGCGTGTTGTCTTATTGGGCGTTGGACCCGCTACTCCAATTTCATGCATATCAAATAAAACAAGAAAATGAGTACTTCAAAGTAAAGAAGAGCTTATGCTCTTTTACAACATTTGAATAATACAAATTACTTTAAAGTAAAGAAGAGCTTGTGCTCTTTTACAACATTTGATCAAATCAAATTACAACCAAAATCTAATCTACACATTCCCATGGTTCAAACAAATTTGAAACGGCCTTTCACATAGCTCAATTATCGTAGGCTTAGGTTCATAATCACCCTTTAATTAATTAACACTTTAACTAATTAAATTGAATGCAACATTTTCATTTGGTTTTTGTATCCATAAAATTGATTTAAATGGAGCTAAATGAAATGAAAATCCAATTCTCATTTAAAGAGACAAAACCATTTTGTTCTCAACCTAATTTGGGCCAAAATGCAATAACCTCAACCTTTGGGCTATGTTGCAAAACTTAAACTTTTGAGCTCATTTTGTAAAAACACAAAAGTCCACTACTTCATGTAATTACAACTAGAACCCAAAAATTTCAACAAATTCAAAAACTTCATTAAAGGAACAAAACAATTTGTCCTTTAATGATTTTGGGCCTTTACGTAAATACGTAAATTTTTGAGCTCATTTTGTAAAAACACAAAAGTCCACTACTTCATGTAATTACAACTAGAACCCAAAAATTTCAACAAATTCAAAAACTTCATTAAAGGAACAAAACAATTTGTCCTTTAATGATTTTGGGCCTTTACGTAAATACGTAAATTTTTGGGTCAAAGTGCAAAAACACAAAAGTATCAAAACTTTATGTAATTGCATAAAAGCCCCAAAATTACCCTATTTTAATAGGGTGGCCGGTTTTAGGAGAAAGGGAGGGAAAAAATTGAAGCCACAAAATTTGGAAATTTTTTTAACTAAGTCATAAAGCCTTGCAAGTGGTTTGTGACATAAAGTCATGCAAGTGATGTGTGTGTAAGAGAAGAACTTCTTACACACCCATCACCATTTCTATCACCTTACACAATTTCAATCACATTAAAACATTTGATAAAGCACAAAACAAAGACTTTATGAAATAAATCAAAACTTTGAATCAAAACACCAAACTTTTTGTTCTTGGCTAAAATGTCAAGAACAATGAAGAACATTCATGAAAAACCCATAAGAGCTCCATGAACATTTTTCATCCAAAGAAATCCCAAAACCACTCAAACTTAAGGGAAATAACATATAACCATACTAGGGTACATAGGGGTTCCAAAAGTCACCTTAAAACACTTTTATCAAGTCAAACAATAACCCAAAAATCCACCCTTTGGATTTGGCCGAATTTCCCCAAAGTCATGGCACCAAATTTTAGCTCCAATATTCATGCTCAAGAGAACTACATCTACAACATTTGAGATGGCAAATTTTCTAGCAAAATTTACATTCAAAGAAGCAAGAATAAAGCTTGTAACAATTACAACATTCAAATCATAAACTATGAAAATACAAAACCCAAAAAGATTCACCAACTACTAGACCTAGGCTCTGATACCACTTGAAGGAAATTTTGTGAAAAACATGTTCATTTAAGCAACATCTATAGCATGCAATTAACAATTAAAAGGCGGAATCATGCTTGTATGCACTTAAAAACAAAACATTAACCATGAAATTCAAAGCCTAGTAGATTGGTGAACCAAGACTCAACTCAAATCAAAGTGAGTTGAGAAATTTATACCTTTGTAGATTCCTCTTTGCATAAGCAAAGGCTAATCACCCAAAGAGAGAGCCTTCATTCCTTGCATCTTAGATCTATGGATTTGGATGGATGAAATGGTTCTCCAAGTTCCCAAAATTGAGAACCTCTAAGTCTCTTCACCAAGGTTAGATTGGAGAAGAAATGAGTGACCTTGGAGTAGTAGGATTGCTAGCTAATCCCTCCAAGGGGGCCGGCCTCTTTAGAGAGAAAGGAGAGCTTTGTGTTCTCTCCAATTTCCTAAAAAAAACCCTAAATGAATTTTGGCTATAAAGTCATATTTATACCTTAATTCATTGGAGTGGCAAACTTGTAAATAAGTCCAAAACCCACTCCTTTAACTAAATGGCCGGCCATAGGGTTTCATTGGGCTTTTAAGGCCTTTGTGAATTATTTGTCATTAAGTTGTCATACAACTTAAGTCAATGGGCTTGACGTTCAAAGCCCATTGGGCCTTGAGGCCCAAAACTAACCCGTGGTCTTTTAACGAACTTATTCGTTTGATTAATTAACATATTAATTAATCTTTGCCATAAATAATTAAACCATTTAATTATTCTTACTCATCTCCGTTGTTTCTTCAATCTCTACCTTACACGGTGTACGATCCATTAGGTTCCTTTTAGCGAGGCAGTGGGCGATTAAAACCATTTCAAATCGATTGTGAGTTGAAACTTACTTTCAATTCTCCCTTTAGTGATTATACACGTTTAGGGCTTCCACAAACCATGAGTGACACCTAGCAGCATATCATGGTTACCCAAGCTAATCAGAAGAGGTGGAGAACCTATTCAGTTTAGGATTACAAATGCAATACGGTCTTTCTCTAATACAATACTCTTGACCACATTGTTTGGTTTGATAGTTTATTCATGTCTACTATCCAATGTGATTTGTGTGCTTATATGATTACCTTGAATGTGATTTGGAACGACTTCCTAAATCTCATTCATACTCTGGCCAGAGATTCTTAATTATATCATAGAGTACTCTCCCTGAGAGAAGACACATCACGTACTGATTTTAACGGACTGTCAATGCCCTAAAAATATAAGTTCATAACGATTAGGTGAAATTCCCTTATATTCTAGCATCAAATCCTTGCATGCAAACTAAGTGTGCACCCTTAATAAACATACAAGAATAAGTTCTCTATAAAGCATATAAGTAAACTGTATTCATGTTTTATGAAACAATAACTAGATGTAATCAATTTATATAAACATATGATCATGGCTTCGAATTCACCTCTAGCTAAAATGAAACTTAGTTACACATGTTCATCATAACTGAAAAGAAATCTAAAGTAAACATTGAAACTTAAAACAAAGAAAGAAAGAACTTTGAAAATTTCAACAACTTCAATGGATGAATGGTAGGCACGGCACCCCCTAAATCATTGCAGAAATATCATATATATAAGGGAACGGCTGAATCCAATGAGGAAAGGGTTTTGGCATTTTAAATTATTTTAGAACTCTAATTATCAAGTTGGAATGTGATTAGGATTCCTCCTTGCAACTGGAGAAAAAATAAGATAATGCTGGATAAGATAGGATAAGATAATGTTCCTCTCCAACTAGGATTCCTCTTTCTTGTGTAATTCCTTGTCTTCCAAGCCTCAACTTTAATTTCTCCAAAGTTTAGCACATGTTTAACACTATTTAAACACCAAAAATGTCCAGCCCAGATGCTATCCACACATGCTATCCAATCCTAGTCCAAAACTGCTCCAAATTGCTCCATTTGACTATTTATTGTCATCTTTACCAATTAGACCTACAATAATACGAAAATAACTTGAATTACCAAAATAAATGGAAATTAACTAAGTAAATGCAAAGAAATAAGATAACAAAGTTGCATAAATATGCTCCTATCATATGGGTTCAAGGACAACCCATAAAGATAGACGGAGAATGGGAAAATCTCAACATTCAAAACTCTAGAAATTTCCGATCCAATTTTTGAAGAAATCTAATGAATTCTTATCAAATGACCTGTCGGCAACAGCTGCAGGCTGTTGGAGGTTGTAGCCTTGGCGGCTGGGCATGGCTGCAGGCCATGTTTCGCAAGGGTCAATGATTACGATGCCATTTAGATAGTGGGTTCTGGGTTCAGGCCATTAGCCGTGGCTCCATGGTTGGGTTTCTCAGCTCGAAGGGCATTGGCGACGTGGCCAGAAGCTGTTGCACATTGGGTTTCCAACGAAACCCTAGATTTTAATAATTTTTTCAATTTCCAGATTCCTGGCCAAAAGTGTGCCGACGAGGACGTCGAGCCCCTAGGGGGTGGATTGTAACATCCCACATCGCCCAGGGGAGTGGATCCTGTAAGCCTTATATGTATATTCTCATCTCTACCTAGCACGAGGCTTTTTTGGAGCTCACTGGCTTCAGGTTCCGTAGGAACTCCGAAGTTAAGCGAGTTCGCGCGAGAGCAATCCCATGATGGGTGACCCACTGGGAAGTTCTCGTGTGAGTTCCCAGAAAGCTTCGTGCTCGGTAGAGATGGGAATATACATATAAGGCTCACAAGATCCACTCCACTAGGCGATATGGGATCTTACAATCCACCCTATTAAGGGGCCCGACGACCTCATCGGCACACCACGACCAAGGTTAGGCTCTGATATACCAATCTATCACATCCCGACCTGGGGTCCTCCACATCCCAGGCCCACTCCACCACCGTAGCACGATATTGTCCGCTTTGGGCTTTGACTACGTCATCATGGCTTTGTTTCTAGGAACTCACACGAGAACTTCCAGTGGGTCACCCATCATGGGATTGCTCTCGCGCGCTACTTGCTTAACTTCGGAGTTCCGATGGAACTCGAAGCTAGTGAGCTCCCAAAAGGCCTCATGCTAGGTAGGGATGGGAATATACATATAAGGATCACTCCCCTAGGCGATGTGGGATCTTACACCTTAACGCAGCGAAAGAGCGTGCTGATAACGTGTTGTGGCCAATTTATCTGACAATGAGAGAGAAGGGGCGCAACTGAGAAAGAGTGGAGAAATATGTGATATTCTGAGGGTGCGTTATTCCCCCTATAAAGTGCCTTTATTTATAGTAATAAGGAGGAGAGGAATCATTGTCCTCCAAGGAAATATACTTGTAATAGGGAGAAAATAACTAATCAAATCTATCTAGGATTTATACAATCACACTCTAATATAATATCTATAACATTTGTAATATAAACTAAAATTTAACTGATTTGTCATATCAACTTTCCGAAATCATTAATTTGGCATCTCATTCTAACAAGCTAACACTAGTAAGTTTTCTAGTTAAAAATAAGTGATATGCCTAGCACATGACTTGTGTTCAGGATTATTTTGGACTTTTGACCTCATTTTCGTATGTTCATTACTTCTGTTTAGTACAAATATGTCACATCCCGGCCCGCGCCCCCACCACATCCCGGGCTCGACTCCGCCATAGCACGATATTGTCCACTTTGGGCCTTGACCACGCCTTCACGGTTTTGTTTCTGGGAACTCACACTAGAACTTCCTAGTGGGTCACCCATCATTGGATTGCTTTCGCGCAAACTCACTTAACTTCGGAGTTCTGATGTAACCCGAAGCCAGTAAGCCCCCAAAAGGCCTCATGCTAGGTAAAGATGAGAATATGCATATAAGGCTTACAGGATCCATTCCCCTGGGCGATGTGGGATGTTACAATCCACCCACTTAGGGGCCCGACGTCCTCGTCGGCACACATCTGGCCAAGGATTGGCTTTGAAACCAAATTATCACATCCCGGCCCGAGCCCTACCACATCCCAAGCTCAACTTCTCCGTAGCACGATATTGTCCACTTTGGGCCCCCACCACGCCCTCACGGTTTTGTTTCTGGGAACTCACACGAGAACTTCCCAGTGGGTCACCCACCATGGGATTGCTCTCACGCGAACTCGCTTAACTTCGAAGTTCCGATGAAACCCGAAGCCAGTGAGCTCCCAAAAGGTCTCGTGCTAGGTAGAGATGAGAATATACATATAAGGCTTACAGGATCCACTCCCCTGGGCAATGTGGGATGTTACAAAATATTTAAATATTTTTTAGTTAAAAAACTTTACGTGCTCATTTGAAAAACTTATGGTGAATTACTAAAAAGTACATTAGACTCACTAATATGGAGTTCTAGCTTATTGCAAACTTTGAGAATTTAATAAGGTCAACCATGTCCATTAAAAAAACGTAGTCCATTTCTTTCATTTTATTGCTACCATAAAAAAATATGGAACTTTAATGAAAAACTTATGGTAGTGTTCACTTTAACGAAAAACCACATTTTTTACACTAAAAAGTCAATCCTGGTACTATTCACTTTACCCTTTATTTTGTCATTATCGTTAAAACTCAAAGTTTTCAAGTCATTTTCATTAGTTTTCCTAAAAAAAATATTAGTTCATTGCCTAATCATGTTCCAAATCAAGGCACTAGGTAAGGAAAAAGTAGGAAAAAGATCCTCGCTGGATCCTTTTCCTGAGGATCTCGTGATCGCAACCGTTCATCGTACATCATGCGGTTAGAAATCATTTGAAATTTAAAATTAAAAATTAAATGTAAATAGTAACTAACGAAAACTGACTGCATGATGTACGATGAATGGCCACGATCATAGGATTTCGGGATCCCCAGGCGCAGGATCCTTTTCCAAAAAAAGTATTATTTCCTCTTCCAAACATTTTTAACTAACTTCCTTCAAATTCTACCGTTTACCAAGAGAACTTAATGACGTTAGGGGATATGACAAATTAATCATAACCTTAACCGAGTAATAAGGTGTTGAAATGCACATTTATCTTCATCAAGGTCTAAAATATCGATCATATCGGAAATATCGGTAGTCCAAAAACATGGAAATTTCGATGGAAATATCGGGATATTATCGATATCGATAAAAATTGAATAAAAACCACGGAAATTGTAAGAAAAACTTGGAAATTTGTATTGAAACTTTGCAGGATGTTTATTTAATCAATTATCTATTAGTTTATCATAAAAAATTGGAAGGAAATGCATTGCATGATGGATTTAACTGATTTAAGTTGATTATATAGAAAGCTGGCAAACATTGTGAGTGTAGAAAATATGTAGTAATTAATGAAAGAAGTTTAAACACACCATAATCATTTATATATAATGAATTAGTACAATATTTTACACTTTATACATTGCATGGTAAGATACATGAGTTACTTAGTACCATATAAAGTTCCTATGAGGTTCAAAATTTTCACTATCTTTATCATCCCTATGTGTAGAGTAAGTGTATTGTGAAGAGTAGTCATCAAATGATAAATCCCCAAAATAGTTTTGCATGTAATTGTTAACATGTCACCCATATGGATCCAAGATTGGTTGACGTTGTCCATAAGCAAAATCATTTAAAGATTGAGTCTCGGATTCTTTCCATGAGTCACTCGATTCCATCCCAACAGGAATGGGATATGAAGGGTAGGGAAATGTTGGTTATGAGTATAACCATGGTTACTACTTCCCACTCCAATATAGCTCAAAGTTATAGATAACGAGTCATCTTCTTGACTTGACAAATTCCCCTTGCCTCTTTCTCTACGAGTATAGTCCTTCCCTATGACACCAATTCCTGGTCCTGCCCTCCTCCTGCCATGGTCCTCATCCTGTGTTGCATGCGTGAAGTTTGCCTCACCAGTGAAGGGGCTCATAAATCCGAGAAGTGGTCCAACATAGTTTCCATATCCACCACTACCTCCAACTCCATTATGTCCTTCATCATTCCCATCTCCGGTGGTAGGTGAGTCTCCTGATCTTGTACTAGAGTTATCATTAGTATCAGCAGGATCTTGTGGTTGTGTAGGATTGGAAGAAAGTGGAATTCCAGTGTTTCTTGGTCTTGGGCGCAAAAGTTTTTCCAAAGAGTCAACGCTGCTAGATCCCACCTCCTCCTCCAATACTTTTTCTACATTTATCCCTTCATTACGTGCTTCTTCAGCAACTCTTAGAGCTGGGTTGCCTTCATCATCATCATCTAAATGAAGAGGTCTAATCCATTGATAAAGTTGGTTACCCTCTGTATCATCATCTTCAGCAACAATATCAAACACATCTAGTGGGTCACCACGGTCGACATGATCTATTTCTGCTTCCTTATCTTGAATTTGAAGCTTCATGTTGTAGTAGCAATAAACTAATTTTTCCAACCTACTATGAGCCAACCTATTTCTTTGCTTTGTGTGTATGAGTGTAAATGTACTCCAATTTCTTTCACAAGCAGATGAGGAAGTTGTTTGTGATAATACTTTGATTGCTAACTTTTTCACAGTTGGTGCATCAGTCCCATACATGATCCACCATTAAGCTATAATGAAAAACAATGTTAATAAGCCTAATAACTCCAACAAATTCTATTATAAACTGATAGTGAAATATGTTTACACTCACTAGGAGACATTTTTGTTCGATCAGCAACTGATGTTGGTTCTCCAAAAGTTCTTCTTGCATCTTTAAACCATGTTGGCTGAATTCAATAAATCGTGTTAGTTTAATCCAACAATGTAATTATTATAATTTAAGTAATTGTGTACCTCATTTCCAAATTGGCCAAGTGATGGTGATGTAGGGTCTAATTTAAAGTATACATTATGTACAACACGTATAAGGGTACCATCATCTCCAACACCGGGTCTGTATTGGTATTGAGGATTCAAATAATATGATATTCAAAGAAACACATACTCTAATAAGAGAAATAATATTTATGCAACTAAAGAAATGAATTGCAAATTATGACATAATTTATACACGCTGCATGTAAATCATGGTATAATGTTTTATACCATCGGTCATCAATTATCTTTATGACCCACCTTGCACCATGTTTTCTTTCCAAGTCATCCTTCACTACACGCATCAACTCATATATTGCCCCCATAGTAGGATACACTTCTGTGTCAACAATCCGTAAAACTTTGTAAAGAGGTTCAAACACTTGACACACATGTTCTGATTGAGTCCAAAAAGCATGATCAAGCAATATACTTTTCACCATACGACTTGCATTTGAGCAGCTGAAATTGTGGTTGGCCCAATCGTCACTAGTGAATAGTTGCTTCAACCCTGCTTTCTTCTTAAGTAGGTTGTCTAATGCAATATAGTTGGTAGCGAATCGAGTGGTAGCTGGACGAATAATTTTTCCTTTGCAAAATTCACGCATCTTTGCCAACAACCAACCGTGATTGTAAATATAATTTGTGATCGTTCTAGCTCTTTTTACGACAGTAGCAATATTCTCTCTCTCTTCCCCATTGCCTCAAACATGAGATCAATACAATGTGCTGCATATGATGTCCAAAACACATTATGATGCTTCATTAACTTTTTCCAGCTTTGACAAATGCAGAACCGTTGTCGGTCACGACTTGGACAACATTATGTTTTCCCATTTCCATGATTACATCCCTTAATAATTTGTAAATATACTTGTAATTCTTTATATGATCTGAAGCATCAACAGACTTCAAAAAAATTGTCTTTCCCTTGAAGTATACCATGAAGTTTATGATAGACAATTTGGTCGGGCCAGTCCATCCGTCACACATGATTGTGCAACCATTAGTTTCCCACTTGACCTCAACTTGTTAACATACTCGCCAATGTCTTTATACTCCATTTCCAAATATTTGTTTCTTACCTCATAGGAGTGGGAGGTTGTACTCCAACACCGGCCTGTTGACATCCCAATACCATATTTTTGAAATGATGTGATGATGCCTTCTCAGCAGGGACATTTTCATAGATAAAGAACTTGCTAATTAGACGCCCCATTCCCTCCTTCACATTACCTCCAGTGAAATAACTCCAAACACTCTTTTGACGTGCTTTGGATGACTTATATAAACTTAGGGCTATTGGTGGTGTTGGTTGTGATTCTCTAACACATGCTGCCTGTCTCATTTGTGAACCACCACTTGTCCCGGAACCTTGTGCTCTATTAGGAATTTTATGAAGGTGTTCTCTTTCCCATGCTGACTGTTGAGAGGCACATAATGCTTGTTTGAAACTGCATTGTTCTTTAGGTCCCATGTCATCATCACGTTCGTCCTCATCGTCATCATCATCACTGTTAACCGCTTGGCCAATGACTTCTCCTCGTAGCCCAGCTCGAATATTTTCCATTCCATGTGTTTTCTTTTCCTTCTGGTGTTTTTTATTTTTTAATAATGTGCTGATGAATGCCTTCACTTCTGGAGGGACATTATCGCATTGTTGGACATTATTTCCTGGATCTAATCCACTAAGATGGTACTTAAGTCGTGTCACTCCGCCACTCTTCATTACCCGACCACAATATTTGCAAATTGTGCCATGTTTGTTTCCGTCTACTAGGTCTCCATTTTCCCAAGCTGGATCACGTTTAGTAACTCCACTGGACATCTTAAACGTACCTATATTTATTTTTCATGGAAATTAGGCAATTATTTTTTGGCCAAAAAATATAGTAGTGACGGAAACATATTAAATAGGAAGTAAAGAAAATAGGAAATAAAATTATTCTACAGAAGAATTAAATAGGAAGTAAAGAAAATGTTTGTAAGAATTTAAGTAATTATAAAAATAATATGGAATAATAAAACCTAATATTAATGAATAATAATCCAATTTGATAATAAAATAATAAATAACATTAAACATATTAAAATTATTCTAGGGAATAATTATACAACATTACTTAATTACTTCAAAAAATTAACATGCAAGTATTATTTGGTTCTTAGATCACATGCACGGGTCCACACAAATTTTGTTGTTGTTGTATAAATTACAATAATATAAATATAAGTTTGTAAACTTACCTTAAATATGGAACCCTTTGTGTAAAGGCCAAATAGAATCTGCGTGGAGCAACAATAAAATAATAATTACACAAATGTAACAAATATGGAACTTTCGATGTCGTACATAGCAGCAAAGCCTCGACGATCCTCTGCAGCTTGCCGTCTATGAATAAATGAGAGAGAAAGAAGGTATTTAACATTTAATTTGGAGTGGCGCGAGCTGCAGATCCATTTATTCAGTTTGAAGCTCTGAAATGGCTCTGAAATGGCTCTGGAATGGCTCTGAAAGGGCTAAGGGAAGAATAAGAAACGAAAAGGTGTAATAGAGGTTTTTCAATTTTCGAAGGGTAAAAAAATGTGTGATGATCTAATACTCCACCTCTAAGAATGTGAAAAAATATCACGCGTGACACACAGTTTTGAATCTTGATGAAACCACAATTACTTTTTAATTTTTATCTTGTCAAAAGTTGTAAAAGTTGTCAAGAGTCAAAGACACGGTTTTGAATTATTTGGATGTTTTGTTTTTCTCACACGCCATCACACACACACACACACAGTCAGAGACTCACACGCCACCACACACACACACACAGATCGAGATTCGAGAGCCCACACACGCACACAGAGACCTCAGTCTCTCGATCCTTCTCTCTTCTCCCTTCTCCCTTCTCCCACACACACACACACAGATCTCTTGATCCTTCTCTCTTCTCCCTTCTCCTACACACACGCACAGAGACCTCAGTCTCTCGATCTTTCTCCCACATGTCCTTCTGCTCCTCCCTTGCCTTCCTCCTTGTCCGCGTCTTCCGCCTCGTCGGCGCCATCTCCATCTCCTGTGACCTCTACCTCAAGTTTGTCATCCCCATCAGCGCCCTCTACGCCATTTCCCTCTGCTCCTCCCTCGCCTTCCTCCTCGTCCGCATCTTTCGCCTCGTCGGCACCGTCTGTATCTCCCGTGACCTCTATCTCAAGTCGGTCATCTCCACCGGCGCCCTCTACGTCCTTTCCTTCTGATTCTCCAATTCCGCCTACATCTTCCTCTCCGTCTCCTTCATCCAGATGCTCAAGGCCCTCATGCCTATTGTCGTTTACTCCATCGGCATCGCCTTCAAGAAGGACGCGATAATATCGATATTATCGCGATATTATGGATATTATCTTGATATATTGACGAAAATCAATTGGATAGGTGTAGAAATATCAGACTCTCACAAAAACGATAATATCGACGATATTTCGCCAATATTATCGATATTTTAGACATTGATCTTCATGACTTATTTTAAATGAAAATTAAAATGATAAATTAATAATTTCGAAAAAATTAATATTGACAAATCGTTGAATTTGACGTGCATAAAGGAAATAAAGTTGGTTGGTCGTTATCCTGTGCGCCCAAATCCACATGATCCCGGTTACAGCTTCAACACCGAATGCCACTCCTTCCAGCCAGTATTCACGATCATCCATCTGCTGTAAAAAAATTCTCGAATCACTTTATCACATCACGCCACGTGTCCAATCTCACCGAGGAGGTTCCACACAGAAGCGCAAACAGAAAGAGAAATAAAATGCGAGAAAAGAGAGAGTGCGGGAAAGAGAGAGAGAACCAAGAAGAATCAGATATGGGTAGTTCAGCCGACGGAGAGGATTTCTCAGTGGTCGTTCTGGCGTCCGATCTGGGCGTAGACGCGCGGCCGTTCTTGGCGAACCAAGACAGAGAGATTGAAGAGCAAGAGAATTGGTACGACTGCCCTCAGAACCTTATCTCCGACGAGGACTTCTCTGATCTCGAGCTTTTGCAGTTCTTTAGTGTCGAGGGCCAGGACAAGTCTGGAAATCGTATTTTCCGCATCGTCGGAAAATATTTTCCCGGTAAACAAACAGATCCTTACACTCCTTAATTGCTATTAATAGTATGTGAATTGTTAATGTTTGGTTAAATTTGTTGATTAAATGAGAACTGATTCCTTAGCTGAAATGCAAAATTTTAGCTCTCCGTATCTGATTAAACTGCTAATTGGCATATCCTAGTTTATTTGGCATCTGGGTTTCGTTTTCGAAAATTTTCTGGGTTTGTTTGGGTAAATTGTAATTGGTAATTTTGGTTTGTTCTTTCAAGTTCAACCTTTGGCCTTTAGGATTGGATCGGAATGGATAATCTGCCTTATTAAAGATACGTTGAAGGAATAAATGAAAAATAGTGCCCAACTTGGAGGTTGGGGGTGGATTAATTCTTAAGGGAACTTATCCTTCCAATCCACCCAAAATGGTGGGATTAGAAGGGATAAGCTTCCTTTATGTGCAATCCCCTTCTAATCGCCCTCCAAATAAAAAGTCATTTACCGCTTCCATCCTTCAATATACCATAATATAGTGGGTTTTGATTCCAATCCAATCCTAGAGACCAAATGAGACCTTTACTTTTATATATCTTGTTCAGTCTACTAGTTTAGTTTCATTGTTGTCCTTTTTTTCTCTTTGTATTTCTTCTGTTTGTTTGTAAGGGGCATCCTGTAAGAAATGGTTTAGTATTGAATTGTTTTGTGTATGCCAAGAGGAAGGTAACTATGAACATTAAGCTTGGGTAAAGAATAATGCGGGTTAAAATGACTGTATGTTCTTGAATATGTAAAATCTAAACACGAAATGGTTATCAAATGGGGCCTTCAGCTTACTAAAATTGTGCGGTGTTGAATAGTGAAATTCTTATGTTTCTAATAGCATGTATAGCATAAACCACCATTCCCCATAATCCAAGCAGAACAAAGTGGGTTTGAGTTTTTACGTTAGTGGGAAATTGAAAAGAGACGACTAGATTGATTTCTGAAGACCATGTCTCCCATCTTGTACTCTTCCTATAAGTGCTTACTTTTGGGATTTTTGCAAACAGTTAATTCAAGGTGTGGGGTAAGCTAAGCTAAGCTAAGTGGCTGGTATCGGACACGTACACTGTTGTTAGTTGAGTAACTCAAGCTTTAGATTCTGAGAGTATTTCAAGATCAGGTCTGGGAGGAGCAAATTGAGTTAAATTATCCTACATCCTGCACATATATTGCAATTGCATCCCTTTGTTGACGTTGTAGCACCTTGTGTTTTCTTCCGACGTGGCTTTTTTCAGATCAATTGCTTTTGAATTTTGTATTGGCAGGAAAATAATTAATTCACGATCCTTTGTTTTATTTGCCTTATTCTAGTTTTGGTGCCGCACATGACAATTGTTTAATTATCCAATTATCTTTCTGTAGCTCCAGTTGTTAGTGCAGACCGGCTGAAGAGGTATATATTCCACAAATTATGCAGTGAGGTCCCAGAAGGGCCATACTCCGTTGTTTACATGCATAGTACTGTGCAAAAGGAAGATAACTCCCCTGGCATAACTATCTTGCGGTGGCTTTATGAAGACCTTCCATCATACTTGAAGGACAGGCTTCAAGTTGTGTACTTCGTTCACCCTGGGCTCCGATCAAGACTTGTCTTTGCCACTCTTGGCCGATTTTTCTTAACTGGAGGGTGAGTATTTCATATATTTTGGATATAATTTAACAATAATAATGTCTTACTAATATATGAATAGATTAACTAAATGAATGAAAATGAGAGTTAGTGGATTAGACTGATTAGTATTTTCTGAGGATTGACAGGTCTCCTGACTTTGCTAATTAGTAAATACTGTCTTGAAACCTGGTGACTATTTAGTTCAGTGAACCGAAAATTTAGACATTTCTGCCTTTGATACGAGTAAGAATCATTTTGGCGTCTGATGTTAAACTTATTTGAATGACTGCTGTTATTTTGGTTTTCTTAGTGGGAAAAGGCTTTGTTGTTGGTGTCGGTTCACAAGACCTTGAGGCTTAAAGCAACACTCTAGTTTGTAGTCATGTAGATTAAGCCCAAGTATTCCTCAAAGGTTTTACTTCCTAAGTTTATAATTTCTCAAGTGAATTTATGTCAATAAGTGAGTTTATCTTTGGAAATTGAGAGGCATGATGCTGAACTTGATACACTGTTCTTCTAAAAAATTTATTTATGTGCAGCCTATATTGGAAAATCAAGTATGTAAGCCGGCTGCAGTACCTATGGGATGATATAAAGAAAGGAGAGGTTGAGATTCCTGAATTTGTCAAAAATCATGACGATGTTCTTGAGCATAGACCACTAACAGATTATGGCATTGAACCGGACCCTCTTCACATGCTTGAGGCTCCATCAACAGCCTACTCATTTGGAAGGTATGAGGAGAGATGGACGTCAAGAGAGTATACATCGTAATTTGGTACTTTGTAAACTGCCCTTGCCTAGTAATTTGGGTTTAGGCATCAATAAGCTTGGTTTGGGAAGTAGCTATCATATATATGCATATGCTTTGTACAGAAGAATAGTCTGATGTTGTGTTGAGTTAACTTATATTTGCTTGTTGCTTCTAGGCCTTGTTTCGTGTTTTCCTTTCTCTCTCCTAGATAGCTTATCCTTGTTTTGTTTTGTTTTATTATGTGTTCGGTAGGTTCTTTTATATTGTGTTCTTTTTCTTGATATCAAGTACGATATTCATTCATAAGAGATTTGAATGCGTACAGACATGGAGGATAGAGTACACACTAATGGGTTTCGGTAAAAACCTTGCTGAGGATTTCAACCTCGTCGAAGGAAAAAAGAGTGTTCCATACCAAAATTACAAAGATAAACTTTCCAACATAATGAAGTTAGGATAACTTATTTCTTAAAGTGACTTTAAAAAAAAAAAAAAGTTATGTAGACTTATAATTTAATTTTATGAACATTTTAACTTAAAAATATTTAGATTTCAAAAATATTGAAAAATCATTAATCGACACCATGAAACTCATGGACCAGTATGAAAGAATATTGACACACTCCGACCTGGAATGTCTACCTGGACTCCGAATCGAAATGTGTTGGTCGACACAAAGAAAGTGACGAAGCCATAAAATGTAGTAATGTTGAAATGTGAGTAATTTTGAACCAAAAAGTGCATAATTGTAAGAGTGCGCTTGTAAGCGGGAATGAAACCATTTCACTCGTGATGTTAGAGTATAGGTAAAGTAAAGTAGAATGAGAATTGTACCATCGAAGAGAATCTCCAATACCAAGATTTGTCAAGAATTCTCGTTGACACAAAAGCTCAACAACTAAAACCTAGAGTGGCGAAAAACAAAGGTGAGTGGGCTTAAAAATAAAGCTTTGTAAAAACCTTTTCAAAAACATAATAACTTCTCGTCGTAAAATGAGTATAGTTTTCAAAATATACATACTATGTATAGTATGAAAATAGTTACTATAACCTGCAATATCTCAAGAATTCAATATGTCACAATATTTCTTAGATAAACATCTAATGTTTGGTAATGTTCAACACATGCTAACACACGAGTTCATGTAGAGGTATAGGATTGGGTGTAATAATAATTTATGCTCTAATACTACAATCACATGAAGACTAGTGCTATGTGCGTCACATACAAATCCTAATGGCCTATAGCAATCTAGGACAACACTGGCACCTACAATGGATCCAAAGTGAGCATACGATGCGATGTGAACATATACGTGAAAGACTGGCCCTGGTCCCGGGTGAGACCTAACACCAATGTAGCACACGATGAGCAGATAACGTAAGTATAATCATGTAACGGTAAATCGATAATTCTAATTAATGCAATACTATTCATGGTTGTAAATCTAATTAAAGCATCATGTAGGATTTATAATGATTTCCTAATTCTCATCGTTACGTCATTTCTTATAAACGTTAATTTAATTATGGCATCACATATAAAATTCATTATTAGGTGTATATATGGAAACTAAACAAATATATATACTATATAAAATAAAAGACCCACTCACAAATCATGTCGTCGAGTCGAACCCGCCTTGTGGGCATAAAATCCTTGCGATGCGTTTCACCTAGAAACAAAACCATTTACGTAAATATATAACGTACTAACGTATATACGTGTTTTCGTACAAAGTACAGCTAATAAAGAAACTATTTTAAAACAGTTGAATTTCGAAAAATGGAGGGCGGATTTGGGTTCAACTAATCGAGAAACCTAAGGAGGGACTTCGGGTTCCTCCACGTGCCACCATAAGGTGGTTGCACAGGCAGCCATGCACCGCATACGCCAACCACCTTCTTGCATTCACGCGCTTATGAGTACGATTGTACTCGACTTCCTCGTGAGTTCCTGTAGTTTTGCAGGTTTTTGGTCTGATTTCCAGAGCTCCGTTCGAGCTCATTTCTCAGTCAAACTCAGTGATTCAAAAGCCAAATCAAAGTTAGAAATGTGGAGAACAAAATCGTACCAAAATGAGATCGAGTTGTGGTTGGTTCAGGTCGGAAAAATGGTTTGAAAATAGCCTAATAGTCACGGTCCAACTTTTCCAGAATTTTGGAAAATGCTTCCTCGAGTACTATCTATCCCAAAAGCCTAGCAAAACATGCCTAAAACCTTAAGGTTCTTCATAGAAAATGAAAAAGTAAAAGAGAAGGAGTTCTAGAGGTTTACCTTGGTTGCGTTGTGGAGTTTTTCCAAGAAAAATGGATGTGGCAAGGATGTGTTTTCTCTACACTTGCAGAGATAGGGAGCGATGAGAGAGGGAGGTAAAGAAAGGAGAGAGTTGGGTAGTTAGTGATGGTGTGGACTTCGCCTGAGTGGCGGTGGTGATGATCATACATGGTTGGTGATGTCTCGGTTGGCGTAGAGGAAGAAAGAGTGGGATGTGAGGGAGAAGAGAAGAAAAAAAGAGTGGGATGTGAGGGAGAAGAGAAGAAAAAGAAAAAAAAAAAAAGTGATCCCAGAGATTTCGAAGGTACGTGAGAGGAGGAAAGATTAGGGTGTGGGCCCCACTAGCTCACATTCCAATGCCATAAAAGACACAAAATTAAAAAACAAATCCCCACGACGGGTAATTACCGAAATGCCCTTTACATTCATAGTTTCGTAAGTTTTTAACCGTAACTTTGAATTTGATTCCGCTTGCGTCTACACGTTCGTGATTTCGGTACTACCAGAATACGCTAAAAGAATGAATCGTACATGTCGTTATACAATGACCAACGAAAGCCAACCCACTCGCCACAAGGGACGGGTTGTTACAATATGAAACACAAAAGAATTTTTTGTTTAATTACTTTAGTCATTTGATTTAAATTTGGACCGTTAGATCTTTTTTTTACCATTGAATTTGATCATATTAAATCTTAGCTGTTGGATCAATGAATTTATAATATAAAGCTTAAAAAATACACATATCAGGTGGGCCAGCCCCACTAACCCAGGGGGAAATTGACATACCCTAACCCGAAATGTTCACCTAAATTCCAAATTGAGTTGTGTTGTCTGACACCCAGAAGGTGACAAAGCCATAAAGTGTGGTGATGTGGAAAATATGAATTATTTAAACCTAAAAGTGACTAAATGCAAGAGTGCGCATGTGAGCAGGATTGAACCCATTGCACATGTGATGTCAGAGCATAAGTAAAGTACAATAAAAGTAGGATAAGAATTATACCATCGAAGGTACTCTTTTATACCAACATTTGCCAAGAATTCTCATCATCACAAAGGCTCTGCTATTAAAAACTGGAGGGGCGAAAATCAAGGGTGAGTAGGCCTGAAAATAAAATTTTGTAAAACCCTTTCGAAAATGTAATAACCCCTTGCCGTAAAACAAGTACAGTTTCCAAAAATAGCATACTACGTATAGTATGAAAATAGTTACCATAAACAGTAATATCTCAAGAGTGCAATACTTCACAATATTCGATAAATAAACACATAATATCTCGTAATCACAGCATAAAAGAGCATATCATATCGAGTGCTCATCGACATATGCTGACACACGAGTTAACACAGAGATATTCTAACATGAACATGACTGGGTGTAATAACGATTTACGCTCTAGTACTAGAATCACGTGAAGAGTGGTGCTATGTGCATCAGAAACGAGTCCTAATTGCCTATAGCAATCTAGGACAGTACTAGCACCTACAATGGATCCAAAGTGAGCGTATGATGCAATGTGAACATACACGTAAAGACTGGTCCTGACCCAAGCAAATACTAACACCAGTGTAGCACACGATGAGCAAATAACGTAAATATGATCATGTAACGGTAAATCGATAATATACGTTGACATAATACTATTCATGACCATAACTATCATTGAGGCATCTCATAGGATTTATAATGATCTCCTAATTCTTATTATTACAACATTTCTTAAAAACGTTAATTTAGTTATGGCATCACATAGAAAATTTATTATTTGAGATATATATATATATATATATATATATATATATATATATAGATATATATATATATCTATATATATATATATATATATATATAAACTAAACATATATATATATATTGTATAAAAGAAAAGACCCACTCACAAATACTTGTGAGGTTGCAACCGTTCGAACTAGGAAAGCCGAAGTTTCCAATAGTAATTGCACCTAGACATAATGTTAGGACCCGTTAGTATAACTCAACTAAAAAGTCACCCGGGCAAATTTTGTAAAAAGTCACCAGGAAAGTCAACGGTCAACCAAAAAGTCAACCGAGCAGCCTAGGCAGTCAACTATGTTAAAACTTTGATATTTCACTAAATGGATGCCAAAACGGACTCAGGGCATCAAAATTAACCTAGGAGGGTTTTCGAGAAAAATTCAAAAAAGTCAACTAACGGTCAACAGTTAAAGTTAACAGAATATTCCATCGTCAAACGAAATATTCTGTTAAAACTAATGGCAAGTTAATCGAATATACTTGGGGGAATATTCCCTACAAATTCTGAAATGAACCCGGGTTGGATTTGGTAAACTCGAGTTGGATCTAGGTTTGAGTCAGTTTGCAGATCCAGGTTTGGATCTGAATTTTGGTTATCAGGTCAGGTCGACCTGGTCCAAGTTGCGGGTCCAATCATTGGTTCTTGGGGATTTTGGCTGGGAAATTTCTCGAGCTCCGATTTGGGTTCAAATCTTAACCATTTTCTACATACTATATATGGATTTGAAGATATGGAAGTGTAAATTAGGAATATAGCAATATGGGGTCGAGTTGTGGCCGGAAACTAGACCTGGCATTCGTGTCGTGTTTTCTGTGTTCGTGTCATTTTCGGGTCATACCCGATATCTTAACGGGTTGTGTCGTGTAACACCTGTTAAAATAAATGGGTAAAATGACCCGACCCGATAATATTAATAGGTAATATGACCCGACCCGTTACCCGTTAAGGAAAATATATTTTAAACCAATAAGTAATCAAATGAAAAACATAATACTAAATAAGTATATACATACCATATTGTCACATCCAAAACATAAACACACATTTTTCTTTTAAGTATATTTTCACTTATCTAAAGTCTTTAATAGTTTTTTAATTAATGTAGAAGTGTAAAAAAATATAGAAAAAATATATAAACGCTCGTAATGACAAACTTTACAACTTTCATGAAGAGCTTAACTTCGAAATTCGCCACTGTAATCATATAAATCATAGATCAAAATTTAACCGTTGATTGTTATTTACATTTACGCTTCATTGTTATCATCAAATTTTGTTTTTTTTTTCAGATTTTCTTTTTTGAAAACTTGATTTATTAGAGGATGCAGGAAGATGAACTGTTTGGATCGTTGATATTATATTCAGAGTTTTACGGTTAGTGAAAATATTGCTTGATGTTTATAAAGTTTGTACAAACTATATGACATCGACTCATATTTCAGTTAACCGTAAATATCAAAACGTAATATCAAAGATTTGAATCGTTCATCTTCTTACATCCGCCATATGATCATGTTTCGAAAAAGAAATTTTAAAAAATGAAATTTAGTAAAACGAATAAAGCGTAAATGGCAATCGACGGTTAAATATAAATTTAAGGTTTATGAATTATAGTGTTGGATTTCGAAGTTGACCCCTTCATGAAAGTTGTAAAGTTTGTTACTATGAGTGATTGTATATTTTTTTTTTACATTTTTTACACTTCTACAATAATTTTTATTAATTTAATTAATTTTTCCCTCAAATAAAAAACATTATTCATGAAGGTTTGGAGGATTTTAAAAATCTAAACGATAATGTAAGTGTAACCATTATCTACTCATGGAGGAATAATGATGAATCACGAGTGTTTATATATTCTTTCACATTTTTCATACTTGTATGTATGTCTTCTTAGTTCTTGCCTATACAAATACTATATTAGTTTATTTTAATTTTGGACAACAACATGTTAAGTAAAATTTATCCTAGTAATGATAATAAGGAACTCTCATAATTAAAATAAATAATGACTAAAACTTTTTTTTTTAAACTTATATAGAATAATAATACAAAATATATATTTAATATAGAATATATTGTATATATTAATATGGCTATTGTATTTTATAATAAATATTTTAGTAATTAAACTTTAAAATTATCAAAATAAATTTTTTCTTAACGGGTCGAAACGGGTTACCCACGTGTTACCCGCGTGTATATAATGACCCAATAAGTTATCGTGCTGACCCAAAACCCGTTATTTTCGTGTCGTTTTCATGTTGTATCAGAGATTACCGAGTCTACCGGAAACTGCTGAAAAATGGCATGCAACCCTACAAACTTTCGCCGAAATCTGGGAAATAGTTTCCCCAAGTTAATTTCATACTAATCCTTCACCAAAACAAGTATTTATCATCTGAAATCTAGACCACAAGGAATGAAAACTAAGGAAGTCTAGTGGCTTACCTTCACCGGAGTTGTCAGGAATTCACTGTGAGTCGTCGGAAGAAACGTGAACAGTGGCCTCTGCCACTGTTGGGTTCTAAAGTCTTGGCTTGGTTCGACATGGGTAAGAAAATGACGATGATGGTGTTGGCCTTAGTTGGGGTGGTGCAGCTCACCGAAGTTGGCAAGGCAAGGTGGTGGTGTCGGTATTGTTGTAGATAAGAAGGACGCAAGAGAGTTAGAGTGAGAGAAAGAAAGAGTCCTGAGAGATGGGAGTAAAGAGACACGCGACAAAATAAGAGATGAGAGTTTGAGTGTGGGTCACAAGGGCCACAAAAAATCCCATGAGAAATTATTAAATTAATTAAGGACCAAAACTCTAAAATGCAAAAATACTAAAGTAGCCTCACGTTTGTAATTCCGTAAAATTTTAATTGTAACTTCAATTTTGATTCTGCTTGAGCCCACACATTCATAGCAACGAGTACTACGGAAATACAGTAAAATAGTAACTCATACGCGTCATGAAATGACGGTCAACAAAAGTCAACAATCTTGCCTCTCGAGGCATTTTGTTCAATTCACTCTTTTAGAAATAAAATATTGTAAAATCAGGGATAGGTCCTAACATATATCCTAACATATATCCTTGCCTAAGTTTGCCCTAGAAACGAGTTTTGAGTTAAAACTCATATTTACCCCAAGGGTTGGAGCAAGTTGGGGTAAGTTTAGAACCTAAACTTTGAGTTTTACTCTAAGGGTTTAAGTAGATCTTAAGCTTATTGTATTTTGTCAGAACTTGGGGGGGGGGGAGGGAGGGAATCAAGTATGCCACCAACACCTTATTATGGTGGTCATTAGAACTGACACTCAATCATTGTTGCCACCTTAACCATTATTGTCATACCATTATTGCCACAACCACTACTTCCCACCACTATCACCATCACCACGACCATGAATATAATATTATAAAGTAATATAAAAATGAAGACTATGACAATATTTTATGTTAAACAAGATCAAATCTGACTTATCTAAATTATGAACTATCAAATTAAATATCTCAATTCATATTTTATTAATTACATTGAATTGGAATTGAAATAAATGAAAATGAAATAGGCAAGAATTAAAAGTTAGGAAAACTAATGAAAAAAGCTTGAAAACTTTGAGTTTTAACGAAAATGACAAAAAGATGTTGTAAATGAATAGTACCAGGATTGATTTTTTAGAGTAAAAATGTGGTTTTTCGTTAAAGTAAACAATACTGGAAGTATTTCGTTAAAGTTCCCTTAAAAGTTATGGACATGGGTGTATAACTAGAAATTTTGGTCTAATAAAAGATCCAAATCCAAAAGCAAAAACCCAGATCTCATTGGCCTACCGCATTCACTCGTAAGAGGAAATTGTAGCAATAGTCTCTTGATTTTAATTCAATTCGAGTAATGGTCTTGTTGATGCACAAAATCAGTGAGGACTTTGGTACAACAGAAAGTGTTAAGTTTGTAACCTTCGCTAGATTGCTCCGGTTACTAGTGTGGATAAGTATGCAAATGGATAAATACATGGAAGCAGACACAAGATGTACGTGGTTCACCCAGATTGGCTACATCCATGGAGTAGAGGAGTTCTCATTAATTGTGAAGGGCTTACACGAGTACATAGGTTCAAGCTCTCCTTTAGTGAGTACTAGTGAATGATTTAGTACAAGTGACATTAGGAAATATTGTGGGAGAATGATCTCCTTTTATAGAAGAGTTTCTAGCTTTGTTCTGACATTGACATATGTCGTGTTGTAATTGGCTTCTGATGTTGACACGTGTCACGCTGTGATTGGCTTCTGATGACGACACGTGTCGCACTGTGATTGGCCTCCTGGTTGGAGGGAAACTCTTCTGGGTCCTTAACGGTATAACGTTAACTAGTGCTTAGTAGTTTCGGGATTGGTCAAGTATGGTACAAACAGTGCTCCCTTAAGTTCCCGAGTGGGGGAAGCTCTTCGATTGGGGACTTGCAAGATCCAAGCCACTGAGTAATCATGAAACTTCTAAGTACTGAAGTGTGGTATCATTTTCACTTGCCTTATCTGTCTTATAGGTAGATGTGGCATCTTCTCTGAAAGTACTTTTCCTCCATTCAGGGGTGGTATCCTTAACCGGTAGAGATGCACAAGGTAATGTATCAATTTCACTTGAAGCTTACTTGCAGTTTCAGGCTTGGTCAAGCGTGATACAAACCATGTAGTAGGGGTCCCCTAAGTCGCCGAGCTAGGAGACCTGCCGAAAAAGGTGACAGACAAGGTAAGCAATCAGAGCTCCCAGCAATCAGTCCCAGATCAAAAGTTTGATTTCGAGTTCCGGCTGATTGTTCCCATTCTCCCTATCTTACAAGCAGCAGGAAGGATAAAGAGAAGAAAAAGGAGAATAGATGATATGGGTACTTTTGCTTTTGAAGAAGTAACTTTCCACAGGCTTATTCTTAAACTGGGCTGGAAGGTTTTTTGGTTTCCTCCAAAGTATAAGGTCGACTCAAGAATTTGAGGGTCAAAACAAGTCCATCAAATCAAGAGTGCGTTCGACCTTGATGATATGGGATACTTTTGCTGTAGACAAAGTAATAGATGAATCGGCATGTGTTCTATTGCGCTTGTCTCCACATGCTTCCTTGTATCCTTCTCACTTGCCCTATATCTTCCTCAGGCAGATATGGTATCTTTTTTGGAAGCATAAGATGTTGAAGATGAGTACTCGAGAGCAATGCCAGGTAAGTAATCAGGCAAGGAGTTCCAGGTAGTCAGTTCCTGATTGGAAGCTTGATTCCAAGTGCTGACTAATTGCTCTCTTTCTCCTTGTCTTGCAGGTAAGAACAAGGTCAAAGGAAAAGATAGGGAAAAAGCATGACATGAGATACTATTGCTTTTAACGCTGATGATATGAGATATTCTGGCTCTGGTGTGGCTTGTTTGCAAAGGTATTATCGGGGGCAAAATAAGCTGAGTATTTCAAGAGACTTTGCTGAGAGTGCCCTCTCGGATGTGAAGAAAAGTTGAGCATTTTTTTTATTTGCAGGTTTGCCTGGCTGTGGAGAATGAAGGTCGACATATATAGGAATTGTCCCAACAATGAGTAGTAACGTTGTTCCTTTACCCTTCTTGGTCATAGCAATGTAGTAGGAACTGCAAGATTCACATGTTTTAACTTTGTCAGAGCACTTTGAAAAAGTGGTCTGTGGTATCTGGAAAGCTAATGTTGCGTGTGAAGATTGCAGATAAGCTTTATCCAAGGAAATTTGGCTCTTGAAGTTCAGAGAGAGATGCCTCTTCGATTTTCGAACAAGCAATCCTGTCGAGGACCTGGCTCGAGATTCGGAGAACGGTACCTCTTCGATTTTTGAGAAAGCAATCTTATTGGGAGTCTGGCTTTTGAGATTCGGAGAGCGGCGCCTCTTCAATTTTTGAGAAACCAATCTTGTTTGAGTCTAGCTCTCGAGAGTCGGATAGCGGTGCCTCTTCAATTTTTAACAAAGCAATCCTGGTGGAAGTTTGGCTCTTGAGATTCGGGGAGTGGTGCCTCTTCGATTTTTAAGCAAGTAATCATGTTGGGAGTGTTTTCTCGATGTGAGTAAAGGTTGGGCATTTTGCCAGTCTGCCTTGCCACGGAGCACGTAGGTTGACACACATAGGGACTTTCTAGTTATCAAGCAGTGGTGCTGTTCCTTTACCCTTATGGGTAATGGTAGGGTAGTTGGACCTTCAAAATTTATGTGTCTAAACTTTGTGAGAGATCTTTGGCAAAGTTATTTGTGGTACCCGAGGAGCTAATGTTGCGTGTGAGGATTGTCGACATATTTTACTCAGGAAAATCTACTTCTCGATATCCGGAGAGTGGTGCCTCTTCGATTTTTGACCCAATGGCCCTGTTGCCCTTTCTTTTATAGGGGCACCAATTGTGTGCAAGAAGTACGTGCAGAGAGTTATTGCTTGTAGGAATTTTCCCTTTATTTTTGTACTTCAGAGATTTATTGCACCTTATTTCTCCTTCATCATTTTTGAGAATGTCTGGTCCATCCGACTGTCGTTTTGACTTGAACTTTGGTGAAGAGGCATCCATGCCTTCTCAAGACAACATATGGCGCTCATCCTTCTTATCCCCTACTGGTCTTCTTACCGTTATGGACTCTGTGATGAAGAATAATATGACCGCTGCGGTGGTGGCCAGGAACCTTCTCACTCCTAAAGATAACAAACTACTTTCCAAATGGTCTGATGAGTTAGCTGTTAAGGATTCTCTGACTCTCAGTGTTCAGTGTGCAGGTTCTATGTCTAATATGGCCTAATGCCTATTTGCTCGAACCCGCCAAGTTGAATCATTAGCGGCCGAAGTGATAAGTCTCAAACAGGAGATCAGAGGGCTCAAGTATGAGAATAAACAGTTGCACAGGCTCGCACATGACTATGCTACTGATGCGAAATAGATAAGCACACAAATTAAACCCTCTTTTTGTCAAATTGTAGTAAAGATGTAAGTAGGGATCGTTCTAGACCGGGGATTAGGAGGGATTGCTAAACACTTGAAAACTGACTTAAAAACAGAAAACAAAGTTTAAAACACTAAACTAGACTCAAAGAATGCAAAACTAAAGGTTAAAACACTTAAACAAACCTAAAACTCAAAACAGCAACTAGAAGGCTCAAAACTGCCTAAAAACCACTTTCTGGGCAGTTTTGAGCACCTACACTAATTTGGACGAAATTTGATGAAAACTTGAATCAAAATACTTAGCAACACAAATCAAAACACTTTCTAACTAATCTAAGACTTCAAATTAAAGGGGGATTTGTTTTGGACGAAAATTTAACACAAAACAGAAACTTTAACTAGCACAGATTGTAAAAACGATTTTGGTGAACTAGATGGATAAAAGGCTAGTTAGGAGGTTCTTCTCCACACATGTCACACTTGCAAACAAAACGATTTTCAGTTGTTATTCCAATAAATTATAAAGACTCAATGCCCCGAATTAACCGTGAATTGCACTAATTAACCCTCAGTTTTTCCAGAATTTATCAAGTTGGATGATTGCATACGACAACCCAAAACATTTCCTACAAGTTCCCTACATGAATTGCATAATAGAGATACAAGCACGAATCATTAAGTTCTATGAAAAACATAAGCATTGACGAAGCATTCGTTACTATGAATTGCATGAAACTTATGCTAAGAATTCATTCAACGCGATCGTTTTCAAGCGATCTTCACTACTTGTGATTATAAGATTGTAACTATTAGGTGAAACTCCCTCATAATCTAGCATCATATTCATGCATGAAAACTAAGCGTGCACTCTCAATCAACATACACAAATAAGTTATCAATCAAATAGATGAACGAATTGAATCCACAACTTATGAAATAACAACTGAATGTAATCGAATCAAATTGCAAGCATGTACATGGTTTCGAATTACCCCCCAACCAAGGGGGTTTAGTTCCTCATACTCACAACATAAAGTTTATTGAATTGAAACATCGAAGACATAAGAAAGATTACACCTAAAACGCCCAAGAATTCCACTTTGAATTTCTGCACGTCAAGCTCCTCTTCTCTTCTCCTTGCTGCGGCAGAGATGGTTTTGGGGGTTATTGGATGTGGTTTTGGTTTAAGAATGGAGTTAGGATGATATGGTGGTGCGGCAAGGTGTGTGGATGGTGTAGGGAAGTGTAGAATGGTGTATGGAGGTGGATGGTGGATGCGGCAAGGTTGGGAAGTGGCTGGAGTGGATGAAGGCTGCGGCAAGGAGGTGTATGGGTGATGGTGGCTGTGGCAAGGTGGGGGAATAGGGTTTAGATGATTTCTGATTTGTGGAGAGGGATGTCATGTGCGGCAAAGGGGGTAAAACACCTATATATAGGCACCTAAAACCCTAATTAAATCAGATTGAAACAATGGGCTAGGGTTTAGGTGCGGCACTTAAGTGGACTAGGGTTAAGGTTTGTGAAATAGGGCTTCTAGGATGGACATGTGCGGCATGGGCTTAGGAGAAATGGATTAGGGTTTAACATGGCAGAAATTGAATGATTAGGCCCTAGGATGCGGCATGGACTTAGGGTTCACAAGGAATTAGGGTTTAAGTCATCTAAAAGCCCAAAGCCGAGAATAGAAACTCACGAAAATGGAAACCTCCAAGAATAGAAACTTCCAACTTTAGAAACTTTGGTTGCCAATTCCGATTTAGGAAAGATCAACCCAAAATGGAAACTTTTAGGCTTAGCTTTCCTACTTCAAGTAGGAAACCTCAAATCTCAAACTCTTCAATTTCATCCCAACCTTGTGTTCCAAGCATGTCCTTTTCATTCCAAGCTCACTTTTTGCTCCAAAAGCTCCAAATTGCATCATTTCATGTAATATGTCCTTTAAACCTGAAAACACATGAAAAGTAGCTTAAAAGACTACTTTAACGAAGAAAACATAACAAAGATGCATAAGAACTAGCTAACTAAGGCGCATAAATATGCTCCTATCAGCTACAAACATGAAGAGGAAGCTCGACCAGTTACAGGAATCTGATGGTCAGATTTTACTTGATTATCAGAGGTTTGTGGGTTTGTTCTAAAGGCATTTATTGCCTTCGTTTTCTGGGGCTATACCGCGTAATGAAGCTCTAAATGATCAACCTTCAATGTCTCCTCCTTCTGGGGTTCTGCCTAGTACCGAGGCTCTGAATAATCACCCTCCGGTGCCTTCTTTTTCTAGGGCTCTGCCGACTGCTGAGACTTCTCCTGAGCATCCTTTGTGAATGCTCCCTCTTGTTTGTTTATTTTGATTCATGTATATGTGCATATTTGTAACTTATCGAAGATATCAATAAACAAGTTTTGCTTCATTTCAACGTATTGTGTTAAATACACCAATGCCTTCTTCACTAAGTTCTTTGAATTTTTTCTTTTGTTGAAGCTTATATGTTGAAGCTTTGTGAGTGAAGCATTTATGTTGAGGTAGTGCTCCCTTAATTTCCCGAGTGAGGAAAACTTCTCGATTGGAGACTTGAAAAATCCAAGTCACTGAGTGGTCGTGAGACTTCCGAGTATCAAGGTGCAGTAGCATATGGTAGGAGTCCCCCAAGTCTCCGGTCAAGGGAGTTGACGAATAAGGCATTTCCTTTCTAAGTGGTAGCCCAAAACTCCTCCTTCATATATATTTGTTATGAAAGTTGTTATGCCCAAAGAAGATGAGGCCTAGGCAATTTTTTTTTTCTTCGAATTTTCAAATTTTCAAATTTTTGAATTTTCGAATTTCTGAAAATATATATATATATATATATATATATTTAAGCTTTGTAGGTGAAACTTTGATGTTGAAGCTTTGTAGGTGAAGCTTTGAGGTTAAAGCTTTGTTAGGTACCATCAATTGATTATGCTTCACACTATCTTGATCAAGATAGTGTGAAGCTTTTGTAGGTGAAGCTTTTGTGTTGAAGCTTTGCAGGTGAAGCTTTTGTAGGTGAAGTTTTTGTGGTGGGTGAAGCTTTTGTTGGGTGAAGCTTTTTGTTGGTGAAGCTTTTGTGGGTGAAGCTTTTGTAGAAGCTTTTGTGGTGGGTGAAGCTTTTGTAGGTGAAGCTTTTGTGGTGGGTGAAGCTTTTGTAGGTGAAGCTTTTGTGGTGGGTGAAGCTTTTATGGGTGAAGCTTTTGTTGGTGAAGTTTTTATGGGTGAAGCTTTTGTGGGTGAAGCTTTTGTGGTGGGTGAAGCTTTTGTGGTGGGTGAAGCTTTTGTAGGTGAAGTTATTGTGGGTGAAGCTTTTGTGGGTGAAGCTTTGTAGGTGAAGCTTTGGAGTTGAAGCTTTGTAGGTGAAGCTTTTGTTGTGAAGCTTTTGTAGGTGAAGCTTTGGAGTTGAAGCTTTGTAGGTGAAGCTTTGGAGTTGAAGCTTTTGTTGGGTAACATGAATTGATTTTGCTTCACACTATCTTGATCAACATAGTTTGAAGCTTTTGAGAATTTATAGTTGTCCTCCATTGATGAAGTTTTGTTGAATTTCCCAATTTTTTTTTTTTGTTTGGGAAACTAGAAATTTGAAAATGTGGGAGAGACAACATATACAAATTTTGCTTCCACACTATTGAGCAAGAAATTGTGATGCAAGCCCCACCATGTAGTAGTCGAAGATTTGAATGAACCATATAAATTGAATTTGCTTCGAACAGTCTTGATCAAGAGTGTGTGAAGCTTTCTATGAGTTGCAGTTGCCCTTAATTGATAAAGCTTTTGTTGGCACCATAAATTAGTTTTGCTTTACACTGTCTTGATCAAGAGTGTGTGAAGCTTTTTAAGAATTGTGGTTGAACTCCTTTGATAAAGCTCTTGTTGGCACCATAAATTGGTTTTGCTTCACACTGTCTTGATCAAGAGTGTGTGAAGCTTTTAAGAATTGTGGTTGCCCTCTATTGATGAAGCTTTTGTTGGCACCATAAATTGGTTTTGCTTCACACTATCTTGATCAAGAGTGTGTGAAGCTTTTGAGAATTGTGGTTGAACTCCTTTGATGAAGCTCTTGTTGGCACCATAAATTGATTTTGCTTCACACTGTCTTGATCAAGAGTGTGTGAAACTTTTGAGAAGTTGCCCTCCATTGATAAAGCTCTTGTTGGCACCATAAATTGGTTTTGCTTCACGTTGTCTTGATCAAGAGTGTGTGAAGCTTTTGAGAATTGTGGTTGCCCTCCATTGATGAAGCTCTTGTTGGCACCATAAATTGGTTTTGCTTCATACTGTCTTAAGACACTGTCTTGATCAAAAGTGTGTGAAGCTTTTGAGAATTGTGGTTGCCCTCCATTGATGCAGCTCTTGTTAGCACCATAAATTGGTTTTTCTTCACACTATCTTGATCAAGAGTGTGTGAAACTTTTGAGAATTGTGGTTAAACTCATTTGATGAAACTCTTGTTGGCACCATAAATTGGTTTTGCTTCACACTGTCTTGATCAAGAATGTGTGAAGCTTTTGAGAATTGTGGTTGAACTCCTTTGATGAAGCTCTTGTTGGCACCATAAATTGGTTTTGCTTCACATTGTCTTGATCAAGAGTGTGTGAAGCTTTCTACGAGTTGTAGTGTTTGCATTGTTACAGATGAGAAATGTCTGAAGAAGATGCAAGAGGGCTGAATAGTTTGATCTTCGTATGCCATGCACTGAAGTTCTTGTTGGCTTGCAATAAAACTTTGTTGGTGACTATAACTCTTGTTGGGCATAAGTGCTCCCCTAGTTGAGTTGTCAAGCTTGAGGGTTTTTAATTATTTGTGAATGTTAGGAGTTCACATGTATAAGTTGTACCACTCGTCTTCTGGTAGGTGGAATGAATGGTGAGTTGCTTTCATCACTTGGTTGGTGGTATGAAGATGAGTTCCTTCATCACCTTTATCACATTTCATCACCTGGTTAGTGGCACGAAAATGAGTTGCTTCTTCACCTGGTTAGTGGCATGAATGGCAAGTTGCCAAGTGATATTAGAGTACAGGTTATACATATCATCACCTGGTTGATGGCATGAAGGAGAGTACGGGTTGTACATTTCAACACCCGGTTGGTGGCATGAAGATGAGTTCCTTCTTCACCTGGTTGGTGGCATGAGTGGCAAGTTGCCAAATGGTATTAGAGTACGGGTTGTACATTTCATCACCTGGTTAGTAGCATGAAGGAGAGTACGGGTTGTACATTTCATCACCTAGTTGGTGGCATGAAGATGAGTTCCTTCTTCACATTTCATCACCTAGTTGGTGAGAATAAGGGCAAGGTGTCGAGGCACATTGTAGCAAGTGTTAAGTGACACAAAGTATTTTGAACCCTTTCGAAGCACAGTTGGCTTATGTATGAATGTGTTGGAATGTATAATTGAACGAATATACGGTGAAACTGTTCGTTTATTTGTATAGTCTTGTTGACATATACTTAGACTTTGTTTCATGTTGGAAACATTCATGTTGAAGCTTTGAACCCGAGTGTTTCATTGCTAGGAATGTAAGAGGATTATGACTGAGTTGTCTAAATCACCTCTTTATTGAATTCATGCCAAATAGTCTTCATTACATAGGATGCCGAACGGCTGAAGCTTAACACTTGTACAATGTGAGTTGACTTGTAATAGTACTTCAAGTGATCAGCGTTCCATGGATGGCCAAAAGTCTTGCCATCGGAACTTCTAAGCTTGTAGGAGCTAGGGCGACTGATGCCAACAACTTCAAACGGTCTATCCCAGTTTGGACTAAGTGTTCTGTCACTCGGGACTCTGTCACAGAGTAATCTTTTCTTCAATACCCAGTCCCCCACTTTGAAAGAACGAGGTTTGACCCTTGAGTCACAGTAGTTGAAGATGCGCTGCTTATAGGTGACATTCCTCAAGTGAGCCTGGTTTCTGTGTTCCTCCACTAGATCTAAGTTGAGGGTAAGTTGTTTGTCATTTTCGCTTTGCACGTAGTTCTAGACTCGGAACGTTGCTTGTTCAAGCTTATCTGGGACAACTGCCTCTATACCAAAGGCAAGTGAGAATGGGGTTTCTCATGTTGATGTCCGATATGAAGTGCGGTATGACCAAAGAACTTGGGGTACAAATTCTAGCCAACAACCTTTAGCCTTGTCCAAGCTGGTTTTCAAAGTTCGCTTGATTATTTTGTTGATGGCTTCGACTTGTCCATTAGACTAAGGATGAGCTGGGGAGACAAAACATAAGTTGATGTTGAACTTAGAGCAAAACATCCTGAACTTATTGTTGTCGAACTGTCACCCGTTGTCAGTGACTATTGCATTGGGAATACCGAATCTACAAAAGATGTTCTTCCATACAAAGTCTTTTATTTTTGCCTTAGTAATGGTTACCAAGGGTTCTACTTTAACCCACTTTGTGAAGTAGTCAACTGCAATGATTGCATAGTGGACCTTACCCTTCCCTGCAGGCATTGGGCCGATCAAATCAAGTCCCCATTGGACGAAGGGTCATGGGCTGATCATAGGAGTGAGCGGCTCGGAAGGGAAGTGAGGAATAGTTGCGTAGCGTTGACACTTATCACATGAGCGAGATATTCTGATGGCATCTTGGTGGAGTGTTGGCCAGTAATATCCTTGGTGAAAAGCCTTGTGTGCTAGGGATCAAGATCCAGCATGATCTCCGCAGACTCCTTCATGTATTTCCCGAAGGACAATTTCTACCTCTGCGGGTGTAAGGCATGTTAGGTATGGTAGGTTAAAACCCCGCTTGTAGAGTTTGTCATTAATGATCAAGTAACGGGTAGCCTTGTATCGAATCTGCTTAGCTTGGACTTTGTCATTTGGAAGCATGCCATGAGCAAAGAATCTATAAATTGGGGTAATCCAACTATCCCCCTATTGTAAGTTGCACACTTCCGCAGCCATGGTGCTTGGTGCTGCCAACAATTCGACCTGAATTTTTCTTCCAATCTTGTATTCTACTGCTAAGGCGAGGCGAGCCAAAGCATCTGCATGACTGTTTGCCCTCGGGGAATTTGGGTGATCTGGTAGTGGAAGTGCTTGAGCAACAATTGTGTTTGTGCCAGATATGTTGCCATGGAGCTATCCTTAGCATTAAAGTTGTTAGTGACCTAGTTAACCACCAATTGGGAGTCACTGAAGATATCAATTCGTTTAACCCCAATGTGTTTGGCCAAACGTAAGCCTACTAAGAAGGCTTCATATTCGGCCTCATTGTTCGACGCCTTGAATTTGGAACGAAGAGCATACTCCATCGCCAATTTGTCAGGGGTCGTAAGGACTAGTCCTGCTTCACAACCCTATTGGTTGGACGAGCCATCAACATATAGACTCCATGCTAGGGCTGTTGGTTCTATTTTCTGAGCTTCCGAGGGTAATGAAACCACTTCTTTAGGCGTAGAAACAATGTCAACAGGATATGTGATCGACGATGAAGTCTGCCACTGCTTGGCCCTTCTCAGCTAGCTTTCGTTGGTAGGAGATGTCAAACTCACCCAATGCTATCACCCATTTTATCATTCACCCTGAAGTGTCAGGACTTTAGAGTATCTATCGATGATGATGATTGGTAAGCACGATTATAAAGTGTGCTTGGAAGTAAGGGCGAAGTTTTCGAGCAGACATAACCAATGCTAGAGCCAATTTCTCAACGTTGGAGTATCGTGTCTCTGCATTTTGTAAGGCCTTGCTAGCGTAGTAGACAGGCCAATCGACATTACCATCCTTTCGAATGAGAACCGAACTTACTGCTGAAGCCAATACCGACAGATAGATAATGAAAGTGTCACCAACCTCAGGTTTGGAGAGCAGATGGGCTTTACTTATGTAGTCTTTGAGGTTCTTGAATGCCTCGACACATTCATCAGTCTATGTAATGTACTTCTTACTTCCCTTAAGTGCTTTAAATAAATGAGCACATCTGTCTGTGGCCTTAAAGATGAACCTAGTTAAGGCTGCCACCTTGCTAGTAAGGCTCTGGATGTCTTTTGAAGTTACCAGTTCCTTCATGTCGATGATTGCTTTGATCTTCTCGGGATTAGCCTCAATGCCTCGTTGGCTTATTTATCATAAAGCCTAAGAATTTGCCAGAGCCTACGCCGAAAGCACATTTGTTGGGGTTCAACCTCATTCGATACCTCTTCAGAATGGTGAAAGTTTCAGATAGGTTAGCAATGTGTTGGTCAGCATGTTTGCTCTTGACTAGCATATCATCAACTTAAACTTCCATGCTCTTCCCAATCTGTTTGGTGAACATTGAATGGACTAGTCTCTGATAAGTCACTCCTGAATTCTTTAGGCTGAAGGGCATGACTTGATAGCAATATAGTCTCATGTCAGTAGTGAAGGTCATGTGTTCTTGGTACAGAGGGTTCATGAGGATTTGGTAGTATCTTGAGTAAGCATCTATAAAGCTCAGAAGTTCACACCCTGCCGTAGAGTCTATAAGTTTGTCAATAAGAGGAAGAGGAAAGCTATCCTTCAGGCATCCTTTATTTAGGTCGGTGTAGTCGACACATATTCTCCACAAGACCTTTTAGAGCAAAAGACTTTCTTTGGTCGAATTTTTCTTAAGAATGATCACATTTGCTACCCATGTTGGGTAATTGACTTCGTGGACGAAGCCTATGCCTTTAATTTTTTCAACTTCTGCCTTCATTGCTTTGTATCTTTCAGCATCATAAGATCTTCACTTCTGTCTCATCGGCTTAGTCTTAGGGTCAATACTCAAGCGATGACATATGATATCAGGAGAGATGTCTGACATGTCCTCGTATAACCAGGCGAAGACCTCATTGTTCTCTTGCAAAAAAGAGATCAATGCTAACCTAATGGGTGGTGACAAGGTGGTGCCAATTTTCACCATGCGATCTGGATAATCTTTTGATATAGAAACCTTCTCTAGCTCTTCAGCGGGTTGTGCTTGCTAGGTGAAAGAGTCATCTTGAGGATTGTTGGGTTGATTGTTGCCACCGTGAAGATCCAAGTTAGCTTCGTTCGGGCTGGTCTTTATGACTTGGTCATGTATAAAAAATGTTTCCTTGGGCACAAGTAGGTGTTATTGCTTAACCGAAGTGTTGTAATATGACCGTGCACTAAGTTGATCTCCTCTGATGTAACCATTGCCATAGGGGTTGGAAATTTCATCAACAACATATGTGTGGATACCATGACCTTGAGATCATTGATGCATGTGCGTCCAAAGATGACATTGTATGTCGTTGGGCAATCAACTTCCAGGAAGTTAATGGTAATGGTAACTGTGTAAGCGCCTATACCAATGGTAAAAGGTAAATGTATGCTCCCTATAGGTTGCACGATATCACCGGAGAAGCTTATCAAAGGAGAAATCGAGCGATCGAGCAAGTGTTCAGCAAACATGATATTAACCGAAGTCCCCGTGTCTACTAGGATTCGTCTTACTTCAAAGTTGGCTATGTGAGCCTCCACGATCAGTGGGTCGTTGTGAGGGTAGATGATGCCTCTTTCTTTCTCAGGGTAGAAACATATTGGATCCTAGTTAGGCTTTTATTACTTGCCTCCTTTAATGTCTTCCACGTGAAACACTTGGTGGCCAGGCCTTAAAGCTCGTTCGCTATTTTTCATGGCCCTATTGGAAGATTCAGATATGGGTGTGCCGCCGCTTATGGAATATATCACATTCACTTGGCGTTGGTTACGGTTATCCCTTGAAGGGTGAAGGAGGAATCGATCAATTTTTCCTTTACGCGCCAAAGTTTCAATATGATCACGAAGGGTGATACACTTCTCACCGTCATGGCCATTATGTTCGTGGTAGCATCAAAACGTGCCCGTGTTCTTCGTGGGCTTGTAACCCGACTGCCTCGACATTGGCTTCAGTATCAGGTGTGCTATGCTGAGGTAAATGGCCACGCATGTGGCATTCAAAGGCGTGTATGTCTCATACCTCGGGGTAAGGCCTGTCCTGACATGTGCTTGGCCCACTGTGTTGACTGCCTGGGGGCGGGCATTATCGTGGTGATACCCTTGGTTATCGCGATAGTGTCCCTTACTCATTTTACTAAAATGGGACTAGTGAGGATGGAAATCTTTCCTTTTGCCCTGAGATTGATATGTCTGTTGACTTGGTGAAGTATTAAGTAAGGCAGGAGAAGGCACCGCTGCTGTTTAGAAAGTCGAGGTCTTCTCATTTGGTTGGATCTAGCTTGCACTCCCTACTTGCTGATAAGGGGTGGCTGTGGGGGGTTTCCCTTGATATGTCCTTACCTCAGCGGAGGTATGGTTGTAAGCATGTGCCATCACCTCAGAGTAAGTCTCCAAGTGTTGGCATTGATCATGTACTTGAAGAAACAATCACATAGGCCTGCCGTGAAGGCTTTGAGGGCAATCTTGTCGTCTGCCTAGACACAACAAGAATACTCATGGCTAAAGTGACCAGTATACATACGTAATGACTTGTCTGGCTTCTGGCGAATAATGTAAAAGTCATTCGCAGAGTGCAAGCGATCGGTCTGGAAAATGTGTTGAGAAACAAACATTTTCCTCAATTCCTCAAATGAGTCTACTGTCTCAGGTGGAAGACGACAATACCAGTTTAGAGCTCCGTCAAAGAGGGTGGAGGGGAAGAGAAGACATCGCTCTTCGTTGGTGTGCATCCGGTATGCCATGGTGGACTCAAAGAGGTTAAGGTGTTCAATCTGGTCCTTTTTTCCAGTATAGAGTTGCAAGCCAAGCTTCTGCTTTGTCTTTGCTGGGAGGGGGTGTCGAGGATCTTCCTTGTAAGAGGGCCAGGCCTAGGTTGGTTCCAATCAGGTATCTCAGCTTGTCGTTCGGCCTTCAACTTGTTTACTTCCTAAATGAGCTGTAGGACAAGAGGGTCCTGAGTGGAGTCATGTACCACTAGAGCTTTCTTTCGTAAATCTTCATCTCCTCTTGGAAGTAGGAAAGTTTGATCAAGAACATGTGATTTTTTCCTGGACTCGCCGTACTGACTTCCAAGGTATGTCTGTCGGAACATCTCTGAGTCCCCTATACCTTCATGTTTCTCTAGGACTTGTTGCCCATTCCTCAGATTGGTAGCCGGTCTGGGACATGGGAGGGGACTGAGTCTTTTAGAGACCCTTGGGTCATTGATCTTCGAGCTTACATGGATGAAATTATCTCGACGTTGCTTTAGGAAGTCTCGACAGTCGCGAAAGACAACTTTCGATCCTTCCACTCCTTTTGTAAGGAGGTGCCTTCCTCCACTCCTTCTGCTTCGGGTCGAAGCAGTTGGGTTGAGAAAAATCTTATGTTGGTCGCCATTTCGATGAGTAGCTCGCTCCTCAACAGGTATACCCATGTCGAGGGCAAATGACCCTTCGTGTTAGGGGGCACCCAGTTAATGGTTGACTTCCACAAGGGTGATGAGCTCGTGTGTTTTAATATATCTAACCTCGTGGAGCATCTCGAAGACCTTCTCATACTACTCTTGGATGATCTCATTCTTCATCACTATCTTGTTGTTCTGAGCCTCCAGCTCATCGACTTTAGCCTAAAGAGCAAACTTATTGCTTTGCACGAGGTGCAAGAGGGGTGTCATTCTGTGTGTTGTGGCTTCCTTCGCTCCCCATGTTGGAAAGGGATGTCTGGTAAAAAAAAAGTGTACGAATGGTGGAAACCAGCTTAACAAAGCTGAAAAGAGTGGGAATAAGTGTCGTTCCCACAAACGGCGCAAATGTTGATGTACAAAATCAGTAAGGACTTTGGTACAACAGAAAGTGTTAAGTTTATGACATTCGCTAGATTGCTCCGATCACTAGTGTGGATAAGTATGCATATGGATAAAGACATGCAAGCAGACACAAGATGTATGTGGTTCACCAGATTGGCTACGTCCACAGAGTAGAGGAGTTTTCATTAATTGTGAAGAGCTTATACAAGTACATAAGTTCAAGCTCTCTTTTAGTGAGTACTAGTGAATGATTTAGTACAAATGACATTAGGAAATATTGTGGAAGAATGATCTCTATTTATAGAAGAGAGTTTCTAGTTTCATTCTGACATTGACACGTATCGTGTTGTGATTGGTTTCTGATGTTGACACGTGTCGCGTTGTGATTGGCTTCTGACACATGTCACGTTGTGATTGGCCTCCTGGTTGGAGGGAAATTCTTCTGGTCCTTAATGGTATAATGTTGACTAGTGCTCAGTAGTTTCGGGATTGGTCAAGTATGGTACAAACAGGTTTCTTTACTAAAAATTCATGAGCATTGGTTCCTTAACTCATAAAACGTGCATATATAGTCATTTTCCTCAACTCTGTTAGAACTTTCGTCAAAATGAGTTACGTGCCGCGCACATAAGGCTTACACAAGTACATAGGTTCAAGCTCTCTTTTAGTGAGTACTGGTGAATGATTTAGTACAAATGACATTAGGAAATATTGTGGGAGAATGATCTCCTTTTATAGAAGAGTTTCTAGCTTTGTTCTGATATTGACACGTGTTGTGTTGTAATTGGCTTCTGATGTTGACACGTGGCGCGCTGTGATTGGCTTCTGATGTCAACACGTGTCGCACTATGATTGGCCTCCTGGTTAGAGGGAAACTCTTCTGGGTCCTTGACGGTATAACGTTGACCAGTGCTCAGTAGTTTCGAGATTGGTCAAGTATGGTATAAACATGTCTTTTTACTAAAAATTCATGAGTATTGGTTCCTTAACTCATAAAACGTGCATATATAGTCATTTTCCTCAACTCTATTAGAACTTTCTTCAAAATGAGTTACGTGCCGCGCACGTAAGGCTAAATCAAGGGGCAAGTATGGAAAACCAAATGAAAAAAAATTGTAACAATTGTCCCTTAGCTTTAACCTAATTGATGAAATGATCCCTCAATGTCAATCCATTTAGAGCAATGTTCCTCAACTTTAACTTAATTATAACAATGATCATTCAATTTTAATACAATTGCAGCAATGGTCATTTCAACATGATTCATTTTGATAGAATTCTAACGGAATTGACAAAAATGACCATAGCTACAAATTTTGATCAGTTAAGGAATCAAAAATCATGAATTTTTAATTAAAAAATTATTGCTCTAATTAAATTAAAATTAACAAACTATTGCTACAATGACGTACCCCAAAAATTGTTTGAAAAAACGAAAATAAAGAAAGAAACACAGAAGAAGCAAAAAACGAAACGAAAAAAATGCTGAGAGCTCTCACTCTCAGACGCTCCGTCGAGTCCCTCCACCACCACAACCACCTGAGAGCCATAACTCCCACCACCGTCCCGCAAAACCCACTGACCCAAGTAAGCTCCACACGCGCATTATCCACTCTCTCATCGCCGTCATCTCCGGCACCATCTTCCTCATCGTCCGAGCTCCGCAAGTACTTGGGCTACACCGCCCTCGTCCTGTTCAGCGCCGCCGCCACCTACTACTCCTTCCCTTTTCCCGAAAACGCCAAACACAAAAAAGCCCAGATTTTCCGGTATGCTCCGCTGCCGGAGGATCTCCACACCGTCTCCAACTGGAGCGGGACCCACGAGGTCCAGACCCGGGTTTTCCACCAGCCCGAAACGCTTGAGGAGCTGGAAAAGGTTGTGAAGGATGCCCACGAGAAGAAATCCCGGATTCGGCCGGTTGGGTCGGGATTGTCGCCGAATGGGATTGGATTGTCCAGGGCTGGTATGGTCAATCTGGCGCTGATGGATAAGGTTTTGGAGGTGGATAAGGAGAAGAAGAGGGTGAGAGTGCAGGCTGGGATAAGAGTGCAGCAGTTGGTGGATGGGATTAAGGAACATGGGATTACTCTGCAGAACTTTGCCTCCATTAGGGAGCAGCAGATTGGTGGCATTTTGCAGGTGGGTTTTGCTTTCATATTGGGATTTATCTGTACTTTTTTTTTTTGGAGATGAAACGATAGCAGTTTTATCTGTAGTTTGCTCAGTAAAGTTAGATGGATATGAACTTAGGTCTGTTTCAACTTTGTATTTTGATGATTTATATCCAATGATTGATATACACATATATGTGAATGTAGTTCAGTTCATTTTTAAGGTACTGCTCTATTGGGGTTTCTAATTTTTATAATCTGAAAACTGTAAAAGGATACTGACGTGTTGATACTTTTCGGATGTTTTTGTATTTATCAAAGTGAAGGGAAAAAAAAAGAGAGGATCAGTTATCTAGTTAAGATACAGAGAGGTATTAGGGGATTTTGAATCTTTCTGAACAGTTATGAGTCAATGTTGCTCATATGTTTGTAGGTTGGTGCACATGGCACTGGTGCAAGATTGCCTCCGATGGATGAGCAGGTGATCAGCATGAAACTGGTCACACCTGCTAAGGGAACAATAGAAGTTTCTAAAGAGAAAGATCCGGAGCTGTTTTATTTAGCCCGCTGTGGCCTTGGTGGCCTTGGAGTGGTTGCTGAAGTCACCATCCAATGTGTTGATAGACAGGAGCTTGTGGAGCACACTACTGTTTCAACCATGGCAGAGATCAAGAAAAATCATAAGTAACTCTTTATTGCTTTCATTGGTAGAATTATCAATTTGTATTCCACTCAGAAAAATAACTACATAAATATCTCCTGAGTAACACTTATAAATTGCAACTAGTTGATGGGAAGCTGAAAAGTATTGAGTGAGCCAACAATCTAATAAAATTTGATAGTAGGGTTTTACACATTTTTTATGGATGGCGAAAACACTTGGGATTAAGTGCTGGAAGATAATTGAATTATTTTCTCAAAGTTGTTTGATTGTAGTGGCTGGTAATGTGATACCTTGACTGGATTTCATCTTTTAAACTCGAGCAATACGATGTGGTGAAAACTAGAAACTGTTGATCACTGCACACACCAAAATTGCTTGTGGCTCTTAAATCTCAGAAGTCATTGATAAGTGAGGCTTAGCTGCAATACTCTCTCTCTCTCTCTCTCTTGATTGGTACAGGATCTGTTTGTTTACGGAATCTTTTTCTTTCCATCCTCAGGAAATTGCTATCCGAGAATAGACATGTGAAGTACCTTTACATTCCATATACCGACACTGTTGTGGTTGTGAAATGTAACCCTGTATCAAAATGGAAAGGTCCCCCGAAGTTCACACCCAAATATAGCAGTGATGAAGCCATACAGCACGTTCGAGATCTCTACAGGGAATGCCTCCAGAAATACAGGTAAATTGTTCTCTGTTCTTGATCGATCATCTAATCTAGAAAGATATTCTCTTGTGGAGCTGAAGGACAATAAAGTGACGATACTAGTTCTGTTCAACCCTTTATAAGCATACCTGCCAAATGTCTATCCTTCCTTTTATCAATTTTGTCTTTCCTTAGTCCTCGTATTCTATTTGGCTTGGAATATATTGCAAGTGCGATCAAATAAAGACATCAAAGTACTACTAGAGCTACATGGCATAATAGGGAACAAATTTTTTTTCATCATGTTCTTAAATGACTGCTCACTTTTGCTTTCTTTCTCTGTTTCAATTTCATTGACTTTGCAATTCTGTTTTCTTATTACTGGGTTTTGAGAGTCTGCTTATAAACTAGTAAGAACATTCTCATAGTAACTAATATAGACACATAAACGTGTACCCCAGTAAGCATGGTTAAACTTGGTTGGGATTTGTTTAACCAAGATCAACCGAGGTCATGAAATCCCATCTAATGGAACATTGTATGCTGGTTGGTGGGAACTTTTAACTTAAGGTTCATTAGTAAAATGAAGAACTATGAATATTAGAGCTCAAGTATTTGATTCAATGAGAGCGTCTGTTTACAGGATGCGCACATATTATAGTAGGCAACTGTATCATTCTAAACCACAACTGACCCTCCAGTTGGCTAATGAAAAACTTCTAACAATCCTTGTGTACTAGTTCAACACTAGCATTCAACTTGTCATTCTAATTGGTAACTGACCCTCAATTGGCTAATACATAATTAATGAAACCCCCTCCACCATACATAGACATATAAATGAACCCTCCCTCCTATATTTAGAGAAAAGAACTCAACTATACTTTTTCCAAAACCTACACCAATTTACTTGGGGATCATTTTTGTGACGAAACCTTAGAAGTGATAGTTTTTAGGTCTCAGAGATTGAGAGGATGATAGGAGATTGGATGGTTGGAAGAATGGATTTTGTTTTATTTTACTTTTCATAAGAAAGGAGGAGGCTAATTTAGTAGAATCATTTCTGGAAAGAATTTCCATTTATTATTCGTCTTTGTTTTGAATCCCAAGGAAAGTGGTGGATTAGTTATGAGAGATTTTATTGGGAAGAGTAGTAGGCTCACTTGGTTAGTTGGAACTCTGTTTCTCAACCTCAATCAAAACGGGTTTGACCTTTGAGAATATTTGATGTGAGGAATATTTCTTTCTGGTCGGTTGGTTTTTGGGATTTCTTTCATAGCAGAACTCTTTGTGGCAAAATCGGACAAAAAGGTTATATGAATTGCATGAAAACGGTTAGGCTTATTCAGGGCCTGATGTGGTGACTTCTAAGTGTCCTTGGGAGGCTATTTCCTGAGAACATCATGACTGCATCTTTCATTAAAATTTGATTTTGGGGAAACGGTAGCAGAATTTGCTCCTTCATGCTTCTGTTTCCTATACTGTACCCTTTATCGATGCTAATGGTTGTAATCTGTGATTTTCTAGTGTCTTCTTCCGCCAATGCTATTGATTGTTTTACTTTCTCCCATATTTTCTGAAACCATCGTAATAGATGGTGGATTCCCTTTGATTCAATCCTTAATCTTGTTTTCTTACCTTGGAAAAAATAAAAGATCTTGGTTCCTGAATTCTTTGGGTTTTCTGGTAAAAGCACTTCTTTGAGAATTTGATTGATGGCTCATTTTGTTTCCTATCAGGGAAACAATATAGAATTTTATTGACGGGTTCATTATTTCATTATCAGATTTTAGGGTTTATGGTTCATTGTTTCACATAAAAAAAAAGCCCCTCTGTGCTGTTATGTTGATTCATTTGTGCATTGCAGTTAACTATTTACACGTTACTTGCAGGGTAGTTCCAGATAAGAGTGAAGTAGACATGAATGAGCTCTCATTTACTGAGTTAAGAGATAAACTACTCGCCCTAGATCCTCTCGACAAAGATCACGTTGCAAAGGTTAACCAAGCTGAGGCTGAGTTCTGGAAGAAGTCGGAGGGGTACAGAGTGGGATGGAGTGATGAAATTTTGGGCTTCGATTGTGGTGGTCAACAGTGGGTCTCAGAGACTTGTTTTCCAGCAGGAACCCTAGCCAAACCAAGCATGAAAGACCTTGAATACATAGAAGGTGTAAAGCAGCTCATCGAGAAGAATGAGATACCTGCACCTGCTCCAATAGAGCAGCGCTGGACCGCCTGCACTAAGAGCCCCATGAGTCCAGCTTCAAGCACAAGAGAGGATGATATATTTTCATGGGTAATTTCATGAACCAATTTTTCCCATATATCTCTTGAGTTAATTCTTCCACTTAGTGGAAAAAGGCTTTGCTGTTGTTGTTGTTGTTGTTGTATCTCTTGAGTTAAATCTTATCCATCTTTGAATCGGAAAGCTGTAAGATAGTATTAAAAGATGAATCAGTTATCGAGCCTGCATACAAGAATTTTTTAAGTGATACCTGAGGCTTTGGATTTTTTTTTTTATATTTTTTTACATGATTAAGCAAAGCTTGATATATTAATTGGTGGGAAAAATCTTGCGGGGTTTAGCATTAGGATATCCCCTTTAGGTTTAACTGAGAGTTAGTGACGATGTTCTTGCTGATTACTGGTGTTTGTGTCATGGTCCTAAGAGGAACTTGACATGTTTATTGAATAGGTAACACAACACGACTTGTGTATCCTGTTAATAAAGGGATTATAACCAGAACTCATTTACCCGTATAATAAGCCGATATCATCATCTCATTGATGACATGACGTGATGCAACCCACCATATAGGTCACCATAACATGTTTACATGAATTCAACCTACTTGACTTGTATATCGTGTTTGTATAAGAAACCAAAGTTTATCAGTAAATATAAAACTAAAAGAAAATACAAGTAAGGTGAACAAGATGCTTAACTAATTTGATAACCTCAAAGAGAAACGCAGAATACACTCAATACAACACTCCTCCACCCCTCCCCAATCAAGAAAATTGTTGTTAAATATTAAACATCAAACAAGAACATGACTCAATATGTGTACCAAGCCCTGTTACACTGAGGTTCTGACACTTTTGCCTCAGATATTTAGTACTGCTTAATGATTTTTTGTTGTTGTCAAGTACTGGTATAAATTATAATGATTTGACGTTCATATTTTAGATCTCAATCTGGTTTGGGCAACAAATAATTTGTAAAACTTTTGAGGACCATGATTCAGTATTGAGGTTGCTTGACCAAAATTGAAACCCGCATCAAGTTTCAATCACATTCAGTTGCCTATGGGTTCCTTCTTTCAGCACTTTCTAATCTGCTTTAGATGCAGCCCTTGGATAGAGTTTTGTTGTGGGCTTAATGGTATACATGTTCGGAGAATTATTTACCTTGCTTATCAAAATGCTTTTACCAACTGCAATGCTCATATGTCAAAGCTGTTTTTAATTTTGCAACAGGTTGGTATAATCATGTACCTTCCTACAACAGATCCCCGTCAAAGAAAGGAAATTACAGAAGAGTTTTTTCACTACAGGCGACTGACCCAAACACAATTGTGGGATAAGTATTCCGCGTATGAACACTGGGCTAAGATTGAGGTACTAAATTCATTACGTTATTATCTTCTTAATCTCTTTATAAAAAGATTTTGCCACCGTGATACTACCTAGTCCCAAAGACTTTTTTTATTTTCTGCTTTTCTTTACCCACAAAGTCAATACATTTGAAAAGGGTCATTCAAATGCACCCTGAACAATCAATCTTTCTATGGGAACAACTAGAGTAGCATATGTGTGTTAAAATTGTTTGCTGACTATCAACCTCCTCTAAGGAATTCCACCCATTTATCTCTGTAAACTGGCTCAATACAAGATGTTATATTTATCAAGCATTTACACGTTTGTCATGTGCAGGTTCCGAAGGACAAGGATGAACTTGCTGCTCTCCAGGACAGACTAAGAAAGCGATTTCCAGTTGATGCATACAACAAAGCTCGAAGGGAGTTGGACCCTAACAGGATCCTTTCAAATAGCAAGCTGGAAAAGCTTTTCCCATTATCAGATACCATCTGACAGCCATCCTTCATTGGTTGGTTATTCATTAGTACTTTCTTCTACTAAAATTTGAATGCATTTTATCTCCAAACTTTTTGCCAAACCTGCCTTGAGCATCTATAGACTCAAGAATATGACTATAATTTAAATGTAACAGGGATCTTGAGATATGGTGTGGTGTGTTATTAAGATTATAGATTATGGTACAAAGATCTGGAGATATGGTGTGGTGTGTTATTAAGATTATAGATGTGAAGAATAAGTTTAATCATTCAAAAAGGGCCTATCTCAAATGTTGTAGCTTTGCTTATATGTGGTGCATGTTTGAGAACCTCTCCTAACTAATAAGGAGAATAGATGAACTGATAGTCCTTTTCGCACTATCTAATCGCAAACAACTGAGAAAAAGTTGATGAACCTAATTTCTTAGGGAACAAAAATATGATGGCATATTATGAGAGTAATGTGAATATGCAGGTACAAATAGCAAAGAGTTGGGTAAACCGCCCGAAGATAAAAAGAGATGCTAAACGAGTAAGCTATTATGGTACGCATGTCCATAAGGACTTCAGAAGCATTCCTCACATAGCCAGCAGCAGCATAAGGCGAAGAGGCTGCACCAAAAGAAAACATAAAAGAAACAAAGTGTTAGCTTGAAATTGCCGTAAGTTTTTGTACTAGTTCACCGTATGATATAGTTTTGAGTGTTGGCTTTTGAGGTAGGTGGTGACAGAAGAGGCCCTAAGATCATGAAACTTTCTACAAAGGTGATTGAAAGTAGAAATCGATGGACAAGATGTAAACTTACCATCCCTCAATGAAGCCTCTGTCTCCTTTCTTTTTTGTCCATGGTCTAAACTTCTTCCCAGTTGGGGGATTCTCAGTTTCAGTTGGGTATCCTTCAGAAAACAAAGCAGCGTAGAGGGTGAGCCATAGTATATCCTTCGGTAAAGGAGATTTTATCACAGAGAAAGACAGGATGTGTTATGGGGGGACCTGATGGAGGTTGGGTTTCTTGTGTCTCTGTCTTGGCCATCTTGAAGAAGAAACAGGCAACGCTATCGGCTAACTTGTCTTGGTGACTAGTATTAATCTGTATGTGGAAGTAATGGTGTTTGATCTGTAAATGCGGGTATATAGAGAGGCCCTTTATATACTGGAGTAGAGATTATGGTACAAGGGTCGGCTACTAGTAGTGTAAATGCCTAAAGGGGCTTTTTCTAAAGGTGGTGAACTGGTTTTAGTTGGTCCATGTGTTTGAAGAGCATATTGTGATTCATATAGTTTGGTTTTGAACCTGCTCAGCTGACATGTGGATCTAATTCTTGAGAAAGGGTTTCGAGAAGTGATAGGGTCAATTGTTCATGCTTAGGCGACTCTCTATATAGCATATCCTTTAAGCACTCCAGATATATTTGTCACCTTTTAGCTACTATCTTTCTTTGTAAACGTTGAGAGTATGAATCTTACATAGGAGAAAGGAGGGACTTTGTGTTATCCACATGTGCTCCACGTGCTCCAAAGCTTGGTTGTCTAACGTGTTAAGTCTAACGGTCACACGTGTTCCACGTCACTCCTTTTGTGTTATCCACATGCTAGGCTAGGGGGTGTGTTGAAAGTATGAATCCCACATCGAAAGAAGAAGGGATCTCGTATGTGCTTATAAATAATTGAGTTATTCCCAATATTGCTATTTGATTTTGTGGTGTAATTTTAATTTTTTTTTTAAATACCTTTCGGTGGAAGCCAGATTGGTGACCCAAAAAATTGCATTAGAAAAACTGCAAAAGATATGCGGGGGTTGCTTTAGATTTGGATTCTTTACTTGTTGAAGAGGAGAATCAAAAGTAGTGTGAAACATTAAAAAGGTGGAAAATGGTATTAAAACATGACATTTCCACACTAATGTATCTAGTCAGTGAAGGTTCTACATAATTTTTGTACTTAGTTTTACAAAGAATATATGCTTCCAGTATTGTCAAAAAGAAACGTGTTAAGAACACGGTTTCGACAATGTTGTGGGTGTTACAACATGGGGTTGGGCTAAATCACACTTGATGCCACTAAAAATCTCTAACTGAAAGAAAATATCAGTAAACCGTAATACTAGTGACATTATTGAACATGGCATCAAGCTTAGCCGAGCTAGTGGGCCTCAAAGGCTTAGCACAGCCCAAAGTGGTTCCTTAGACCTAGTAAGGCATGATAGGCACACAACTAATTGACTTGATGATGCAAGGTAACAAGTCTTGAATCCTCCAATCACAATGCTGCCATGTGTACCCTAATGAGTTGCTTTTGTGCTCATCTAACCAATATATAAGGACATGACCTTCAACCGTGAGAGGTAATTGTTTAGTTACCAAGAAACCTTAAGCACTTTAATTTCATTTACCTTTTAAATCTAACTTATGCATTAGAGAACCCTTGGTTCACACTACACTAGAATACAAGGTTTAACTTGTTTTTTCATTTCTGGTTACAGTGATTCAAAAATGAAACACTTGGCATTATAATTAATAGTAAAGATAAATTGCAAATACCCTTTCAAATTTATATTAATAACTGTAAGACTTTTTTGTTTGAGCCTCTGTGATGAGTCGATTTTATACTATATATTATTCCTTATTCTTGGTATATTTTGATTATTATTTTAGTGAGATTTAGGTGCTTTTAATGTAGGACATGCGAACTTATTTTGAGCATAAAGTAACCAAACCGTGGAATTTTTTAGTGATTCCAATTGAAGCGGGTTCATGAATTTGTCAAGAAGTTTGTATTAAAATTTCAAAATTTTATCCTTAAGCATCTGATTGTGGTGAAGTAATTTATGCCCATCGTGCAGTGTTGGCAGATTGGGCTGAAGAGCTTATTTGTGACTTTTGGGCTGGAAGATGATGGGTTTTGAACTTGGGCTCTACTTGGAACTTGAAGAAGAGGTCCTAATCTTTAATTCAAGTCATTTTGGGCCTGTTTTGGAGCCCTAAAGGTCCAGAAACGTGGCTATTCCTTTGATGGGCAGATTTCCTGGTTAGAATAGGAATGTAATTCCTAGTTATCTTTTTATTATTTTATTTCCTAATTTTTAGAAAACCTTTTCTAGGAGGGTTTTAATTTGGAGTAGTATAAATAAGGCTTTTTAACCACTAGGATTTGGGGGAACGCGACATTGATAGAACTTAGCAAAGCTTTGGAGAATTTCAGTCTTTTTATCTAGAAGGTGTTTCCATCCTTTTTATAGCTAATGATATTTTATTTGATTTTTATTATGAGTATGCGTAACTAATTCCTTTTAATAGGGTTAGGCCATGAGCCTTACCATGCATATGTGATTTTATTAATTTGCTTATGAATGGATGCATGCGTGCTTTGAATTATTAATCACCATGATTTAAACTATCTATATATTTTAATGATTGGTCACCATTAGGATATTTAGACAAGTAATTTGATGCAATTTTTGTTGGAACATCACCCTGAAATTGAGGAGGGCTTCTTGTGATTAGTAATTGTAAGTTCACTTAAGACGAACATCACGCTCTTAAGGGTTGCATGGTTTTTCAAAGTGTTTTCACAAAGCTTAATGAGTCTTGCATGTTTATATTTGATTTGAACATCACAGATAGATTGCATGTTAGATATATGTTTTCGCTTGAACATCACGAGGAAAATATGCATTAGGAAAACCTAACCTTCAAAGTAGGTATGTGAAAATTCATAAGTAATTGATAAAATTGTATGGGATTGTTAACGGTGACGGCTAAACCCTAGTATTTCCCTTAATTGATTTTAATTTAAAAATGTTTTTCTTCTTTGTTGTTATTATTTTCAAAATTTCAAATTTCTTTTAGTGTTAATTTAATCTTTTTAAATTCAAAAATCGCAAATCTTTAATAAAAATCTATTTTAATAATTAATTAAGAGTTAATTTAATTATAAATTAGTCAAATAATCTTTAGGGACAACGACCTTGCATAAGCAATTATACTACAATTACCTTGTATTCTTGCAAGTATTTTCAATGATTTTAACCCTATTTTCGTAGGTACTAAAAATCATATCACTCTGCTGCCCTTCATTATCTCTTCCATCTAAAATGCTTTTGTGGCAGGGTGGCAAATTCAGGATAACATCCTCATTACACATGAGGTTCCATTTTTTGAAGTTGAGAAAAACAAAGGGTAAATTCGAGCTAGCCATGAAGATAAACAATGTTTATGATCGGGTGGAATGAGATTTTCTAGAGGCCGTTATGGTAAAAATGGGGTTCGATGCAATCTGGATCAAGTGGGTTGTGGGTTGTGGGTTGTGTAACCATTATTGATTTCTTAGTCTTTATCAACGGACAACCATGAAAGAAATTTTTACCATCAATGGGCTTGAGGGAGGGGACCCAATCTTGCCTTATCTTTTCCTCATTATTAGTGAGGTTCTCTCTCGGTTTATTCAGTGTGCATGTGATTCTAGCTTCCTTGAGGGTATATAACTTAGTTTGAATGGTCCGATGTTCTCTCATCTCCTCTTCGTGGACGATACCTTTAATTTCTTAAAAGCCCCATCCATAAATTGTCAGAACATCGTTCAAATCCTTGACTCCTATTGTCAAGCTTCTGGGCAAGATTTGTGTCACATCCCGACCCGGTCCCCCACCACATCCCAAGCTCGACTCCACTGTAGCACGATATTGTCTGCTTTGGGCCCCAACCATGCCCTCATGGTTTTGTTTCTGGGAATTCACATGAGAACTTCCCAGGAGGTCACCCATCATGGGATTGCTTTCGCATGAACTCGCTTAACTTCGGAGTTCCGATGAAACCTGAAGAAAGTGAGCTCTCAAAAGGCCTCGTGCTAGGTAAAGATGGGAATATACATATAAGGCTTACAGGATCCACACTCTTGGGCGATGTGGGATGTTACAATCCATCCCCCTTAGGGGCCCGACGTCCTCGTCGGCACACTTCCGACCAAGGATTGGCTCTGATACCAAGCTGACACACCCCGACCTGGAAAGGTCGAAGCATGCTAGCCATCATTGTGAGGTGACGTAACCATAAGGGTAAGCGATGCAAAAAGTGAATAAAATTAAAACTAATTATACTAAATGATGAAAGGGAAAGAATGCGCATTCGTGGGACGAACCCACTACAATTACTCAGAACGTAATAGACAGTGAGACTACAGAAGAGTAGTCAAAGTAACTAAAGTACACTTATTACACTACAGTGATAAGTTTGTACGTCTAATCATAAGAGAATGTCAGAACTGCCGAGACTCCTCGAGTGACACAAAGAGTACAGCTATCTAGGTCCTGGAGGGGCGAAAAACAAAGTTGAGTGGGTCAACAAAACAATGCTTATAAGAAAACCTTTATCTTTGAATATACTAACCCCTCGCAGTAAAACAAGTACAATTTCCTTAAAACATACTACATAGGTATGTAAACGATAAATCAACAATACTATAACAGAGGTATAACCAAATATATGCCAAGATATGATGTATCAAATGCCACAATAATATAATCATGTAATAATGAAGTATAGCTAAGTGCTCATCCATCTAAGATGACACACACAAGTTCGAACAGATAGTTTCTGACACGAATAGAACTGGGTGTAATCAATATGCTCTAGTACTACGATCACATGAAGGCTGGTGCAGAAGCACGGTCACATACAAGTCAGATTGCCTAATGCAATTTACTCAACAGGACTGGCACCTAACTTGGATCCAAGGCGAGCGAACGGTGCAATGTGAACATACACGTGAAGGACTGGTCCTAGCCCTGGGGCGAGTACTAACCCCGGGGTGCAGCAAGATGAGCATGTACAATTATGTATAAATGCAATGACAGTAATATCTCAACCATATAGCAGCATTTATCACAATTATATCGCAGTTGTCAATTATTTGGCAATATATATGCAAAGTGATGCATTTATGAAATTTTGGAAACTATAAATACGTATACATATAAAAATAAACTGCCCACTCACAAGTACGTCACTGGGTCGTAACCCCCCGAGCCTAGCTTGGCCTCGAACGTCCTCGGGATACGTTTCCCCTATATGTGAAATAACTAAAATAAAATTAATTAAAGCACATAACGGAAACCTAAATAAAACACCCATAGTTTGCTCAAACCTAGGGTTTAAATATACCATCGTGACCTACTCGATGTCACGAACATCCTTAAATTTTCAGAAAAAATTTTGGACGACTTACGTGCCCCCACGCGCAGGCCAGTGCCTGACGTCCGTCAGGAATATTCTGTCACCTTCTCCTATTGCCATTGCCGTCGTCGCCGTCTACAACTCGATTTTTCGTCGGATTTCTGGAAAATTTTCAAATTCACTATTCTTCTTCATTTCTCAACCATTTTCGACATACTGTATATGGATTTAAAGCTAGTGAAGTGAAGAATCGCGTTATACCTGTTTGGAGTCCAAAAGTGGACGGAGGTCGTTGAAAAAAGCCTCGAAAGTTTCGGCCAAACGTGAACTCTTCGAAACTCAGTCATTTCACGTCAACCTTCTTCCAAAACAAGCCTAGGACCTTCAAAAAGTTGTGTAGAAGTCTTTTCAAGCTTCAAATCATCCTAACTCATTCAAAAATACGTCGAACTCAGTGTGCCCGAGTTCGGACCTCACGAGTTAACGAGTCAAAACTTGTCTAAACTAGGTTTCAAGAACATGGTTGTGTTCATGAAGAAGAGGGGAGTACAATGGTGTGGGTTTTGTGTTCGATCCACGAGCTTTGAAGCTTGTTTGAAGGTTTTGCAGAGAAGAGGGCATACAGGAAAGAGAGAGAAGGAAGAGAGAAAAAGAAAGTTCATTTTTCTCTTTTCTGATTGGGGGACAGAAATGAGGGGAGATGGGATTGGTGAGATAGTGGAATGATGGAAGAGGTACACAGGATGGGCTAGGGAAAAGCTAGGGATAGGGTTTTAGATTTTCTACTGAAAAGAGTATCGAAAATCTATTCGGGATAGTGTTTTCACACTGATAAAAATTTACATACACCCGTAACAATGTGTACAATTTAAATGCGATAGCGAGAAAAAAATGAAAGCGATAAGAATACGTCCACGTCACTTGCCATTAAGGGCATAACCGTCAAAATATATACTCGGAGATAATTTACATAGGAAAATTAGGGACACGTGGATACGTATCTCGCATACGCTCTTCTGTCTCCCAAGTAGCTTCCTCGACCGAGTGGTTCCTCCATAAGACTTTCACCATCCTCATTGTTTTGTTCCTAAGAACCTTATCCTTCCAATCAAGGATAGTCACTGGAACCTCATCATATGTCAAATCTGGATTGATCTCCAATGGCTGAGGAGGAATCACGTGTGACGGATTAGAGACGTACCTTCGTAGCATCGATACATAAAACACATTGTGCACTCTCACCAACTCTGGCGGCAAAGCAAGTCGATAAACGACTTCACTGACTCGTTCAACGATCTGGTACGGTCCAATGTACCTAGGGCTGAGTTTCCCTTTCTTGCCGAATCGCACAACACCTTTCCACGGTGATAATTTCAAGAATACCCAATCACCAACCTCATAAACTCTGTCGGTAGAATGTCTGTCTGTGATACTCTTCTGCCGATCCTATGCCGCTTTCAGGTTAGCCTTTATCACTTGAATGTTCTGTGTCGTCTCATCCACGATCTCAAGGCCCACTAAAACTCGCTCACCGACCTTGGACCAATAAAGTGGAGTACGACACGGTTTCCTATACAACGCTTCAAATGGTGCCATACCAATACTAGAATGGAAGCTGTTGTTGTACGTGAACTTTATCAACAGTAAGCACTTGTGCCAAGCTTCTCCAAACTGTAAAACTGACGATCTCAACATATCTTCCAAAGTCTGAATAGTTCTCTCTGACTGCCTATTAGACTACTTAGGTACATATACAATCCATTTAAGACAATCTTTGGGATTGTGGTACCAAGTCCGGAAACTAAAGCATTCGGTTTTTCTTTGTCAAGTTTTGGATAGCGTTTGCAAATATATTGGTAAACAAATACATAATGAATATAAATTGATTGATTTTAAGCCATTTGATTCGGGTCTTTAAATCAAATAGCACCACCCACTATTTTTGGCAAATTCCATATCCCTCATCAGAATTCAAGAGTTTTTGAGGAAACTCTTAGTAGGGTATGGGAGACTCATCATTACCAAGCCCACCTCACAATGATATGATGTTGGCTAGCATCAATAATAATGAGAGAGTACACTTACTCATTTGCATCTCTTGTAAGTACCCATCTTATTTGGCCTCTAGAGAATGAAGCCTTACAATGATATGATGTTGGCTCCATTGCACTTAGTTAAGTCATTCCCACCATGCAAGTTCGAGTAGGGGTTCAAGAACAACCTCACAATGATATGATGTTGGCTATTCTCGTTGCCTACCTTCACAACATAATGTATGCATATAGAACTCCTCCTGAGTGTAAGCACGCACTTTGTACTCCCCCATGATAGGGTGAAGTCAGTGTATGAGTCACAAACGATCGGAGCCTACCATGGTGGAAGGCCACGAAAGAGTGTTCAAAGCACTCTCACGCTTATCAACTTAATAATGGTTTGGTTGAGGGTTTTAGGTCTCATCACATATAAACATACATTTTAATCTTATTAAAACAATTTGGTCCTATTACAACTATTGGTCCATGTGATTGATTTAGTAGTATATAATACTCCCACTAAGCTTGTAAAATAGTTTTTAAAGCAAGAGTATATGGTACTATTAACATAAGGTTTGCATTCATTGATGGACTATATAGTTGCCTTAGGGCCTTAGGATGACTATGAACCTTTGATTAGATCCAACACGAGCCTAGTGTTGAATCTTGGTCTAGGGATGGTGATTGATTTTAGTTATGCGTTTAATCATATTAAGGCGTGTTTTTCCTATTGGGCGTTGGACCCAACTACTCCAATTTCATGCATATCAAATAAAACAAGAAAAGGAGTACTTCAAAGTAAAGAAGAGCTTATGCTCTTTTACAACATTTGATCAAAACAAATTACTTTAAAGTAAAGAATAGCTTATGCTCTTTTACAACATTTGATCATATCAAATTACATCCAAAATCTAATCTACACATTCCCATGGTTCAAACAGATTTGAGACGGCCTTTCACATAGCTCAATTATCATAGGCTTAGGTTCATTCACCCTTTAATTAATTAACGCTTTAACTAATTAAACTTGAATGCAACATTGTCATTTGGTTTTTGTATCCATAGAATTGATTTAAATGGAGCTAGATGAAATGAAAATCCAATTCTCATTTAAAGAGACAAAACCATTTTTTTCTCAACCTAATTTGGGCCAAAATGCAATAACCTCAACCTTTGGGCTATATTGCAAAACATAAACTTTTGAGGTCACTTTGTAAAAACACAAAAGTCCACTACTTCATGTAATTACAACTAGAACCCAAAAATTTCATTAAAGGAACAAAACAATTTGTCCTTTAGTGATTTTGGGCCTTTACGTAAGAAACGTAAACTTTTGGGTCAAACTACAAATACACAAAAGTATCAAAACTTTATGTAATTGCATAAAAGCCCCAAAAGTACCCTACTTGTAGGGTGGCTGGTTTTGGTGAGAGTGAAGCCATAAAATTTTGAAATTTTTTTCAACAAAGTCATAAAGCCTTGCAAGTGGAAATTGGTTGGTTGGAAACATGTGTGTAAGAAAAAAAATCAATTATGTACATAAATTCAAACACTCTATCAACATTTCAATCACCTTTTAATTAATTAAATGTTTTGTTGATAGAAAAGTCACACCAACCAATACAAAACATGGACTTTATGAAATCAACCAAAACTTTGAATCAAAACACCAAACTTTTTGTTCTTGGTAAGAACATCAAGAACAATAAGGAACATCCATGAAAACCCATAAGAGTTCCATGAACATTTTCACTCAATAAAACTCAAATTTTCACTACTCAAAATGGGGTTAACATCCTAGGGTACTTAGGGGTTCCAAAAGTCACCTTAAAACACTTTTAACAAGACAACAAGAACCCAAAAATCCACCCTTTGGATTTGGCCGAATTTCCCCAAAAACATGGCACCAAATTTTAGCTCCAAAATTCATGCTCATATGAACTACATCTACAACATTTGAGATGGCAAATTTTCTAACAAAATTTACATTCAAAGAAGCAAGAATAAAGCTTGTAACAATTACAACATTCAAATCAAAGACTATGAACTACAAAACCCAAAAGGATTCACCAACTACTAGACCTAGGCCCTGATACCACTTGAAGGAAATTTTGTGAAAAACATGTTCATTTGAGCAACATCTATATAGCATGCAATTAACAATAAAAGGCGGAAACATGCTTGTATGCACTCAAAACAAAATATTACCCATGAAATTCAAAGCCTAGTAGTTAGGTGAACCAAGACTCAACTCAAAACAAGGTGAGTTGAGAAATTTATACCTTTGTTGATTCCTCTTTGCATAAGCAAAGGATAATCACCCAAGAGATAGGGCCTTCATTCCTTGCTTCTTAGCTCCATGGATTTGGATTGAAGAATTGGTTTCTCCAAGTTCTCAAAGTTGAGAACCTCTAAGTCTCCACACCAAGGAAGAATTGATGAAGAAATGAGTGACCTAGAGGAAGTAAGATTGCTAGCTATGTTCCTCTAGGGTGGCCGGCCTCTTAGAGAGCAAAGAGAGCTTTTGTTCTCATCTTTTCTCCCAAAAGAAACCCTAATGAAGAAAAGGCTATAAAGTCATATTTATACCTACCTTCATTGGAGTGGCAAATTTGTAATAAGTCCAAAACCCACTCCATTATTAATATGGCTGGCCATAGGGTGTTATTGGGTTGTTTGGGCCTTTGTGAATATTTAGTCATTAAGTTGTCATACAACTTAAGTCAATGGTCTTGACGTTCGAAGCCCATTGGGCCTTAAGGCCCAAAACTAACCCTAGGTCTTTTAACGAACTTTATTCGTTTGATTAATTAACATATTAATTAATCCTTGCCATAAATAATTAAACCATTTAATTATTCTTACTCATCTCCGTTGTTTCTTTAATTTTTACCTTACACGGTGTATGATCCATTAGGTTCCTTTTAGCGAGGCAGTGGGCGATTAGAACTCTTTCAAATCGATTGTGAATTGAAACTTACTTTCAATTCTCCCTTTAGTGATTATACACGTTTAGGGCTTCCACAAACCATGAGTGACACCTAGCAGTATGTCATGGTTACCCAAGCTAATTAGAAGAGGTGGAGAACCTATTCAGTTTAGGATTACAATGCAATACGGTCTTTCTCTAATACAATACTCTTGACCACATTGTTTGGATTGATAGTTTATTCATGTCTACTATCCAATGTGATTCATTTACTTATATGATTACATTGAATGTGATTTGGAATGACTTCCTAAATCTCATTCATACTCTGGCCAGATATTCTTAATCATATCATAGAGTATTCTCCTTCAAACGGTTTGAAGGTTAGAGATCCCTTGTTGCGCATTCACTTGCCTCCATGGCTAAGTGGCTTAACCCCAACTATGTCGTGGACACCCTCTGATGGAGTGACTTTGACATAGTCAAAGATCAAGGACTTAACCACAAGACAACTATGATGCCTCAGGTCAAAGGACTACTTTGCATTATCCCAACCATGAGTTCTCATGTGACATGAGTATGATAACTCGTTGATCGTGTTCAGTGGACTCATTCGCTATTGAGCACCTACATGCTTGTCTTGGTGTCAATCACACCAATGACTCGAGACCAGTCACTCTCCATGAGAGAAGACACAGCACGTACTGATCTTAACGGACTGTTAATGTCCAATTGGCAATCCTATGATCAGGAACGTTTAGGATATGTATACGAAAGAGAATGGTCTCATAAATCTAACTTGTTTAAATTACATTCTCCTAATTACATATTCCTTGGACTTATCGTTTAAGCATATAACATTTATATGAGACGGCTTAAAACAATAATCTTTGCCCTTGATATTAAACTAGATTAGTTTAACATGTGAAATGTCCGTAAAGTATCATCATATGATTGGTTTTAGGGCACATTTCCAACAAAAGTGACTCCCTTCATCGCTGATGATTGCTTTAGGTTTTCCAAATCTTGCAAAGATGTTAAAAAAAAGGTCGTACCCAGTGCACAAGGCTCCCGCTTTACGCAGGGTCTGGGAGAGGTGAATGTCGGCTAGCCTTACCCCCATTTATGGAGAGGCTGCTCCCAAGTCTCGAACCCGAGACCTACCGCTCATGGGCGAAGGCACTTGTCATCGCACCAAGTGCCCTCCAAATCTTGCAAAGATGTTACTCTTAATAAAATCTGAAACAACTTTTGAATCATTAGTTTTGGTGGCTTTTGCTTCCACCCATTTAGAAACATAATCCACAGTCAATAAAATGTAAAGAAAACCTTTAGAAGATGGAAAAGGTCCCATGAAATTAGTGCCCCACACATCAAAGATCTTAACAATCAAAATAGGGGTTTGTGGCATTTGATTTCTTGGGCCCAAGTTACCTGTTCGTTGACAATGATCACATGTTGTACAAACGTCGTATGCATCCTTAAACAAACTAGGCCAATAAAAATCACTCTCTAACACCTTAAGAGATGTCCTCTTTGCTCCAAAATGGCCGCCACATGCATAAGGATGACAAAAGGTTAGAATAGATTTAAACTCAGATTCGGGGACACACCTTCTAATCAATTGATCAAGGCAATATTTCCACAAATAAGGATCATCCCAATCGTAGTATTTGGCAATTTTGACAAGCTTATCTTTTTGAGCACGTGTAAAATCATCCGAAATCTTTTTGGTGACCATGTAATTGATAATATCTACATACCAAGGGTCAGTAGCCTTTAATGAAAACAATTGCTCATCTGGAAAACTCTCACGTAAAGGGATGAAATCTTCCTCTGTGTTTGAATGCACAAGTCTGCTAAGATGATCTGCTACAACATTCTCACTCCCTTTCTTATCCTTGATCTCCAAGTCAAACTCTTGAAGTAAAAGTATCCATCAAATGAGTCGCGGTTTTGCATCTTTTTTTTTTATGAGTAGATACTTCAAAGCTGCATGGTCAGAAAACACAATAACTTTAGTCCCAATCAGATAATATCTAAATTTTTCTAAAGCAAATACAACAGCTAAAAGCTCATTCTCTGTTGTTGAATAATTTAATTATGCATCATTGAGTGTTCGAGACGCATAATAGATGACATGTGGCACTTTATTTACACACTGCCCTAGAACTGCACCGACGACATAGTTTGAAGCATCGCACATCAACTCAAAAGGTAAACTCCAATCTGGTGGCATGATCACATGAGCCGTGGATAACAACTCTTTAAGCTTGTTGAATGCTAAAACACACTCTTCATTCATATCAAATGTTACATCTTTTTGAAGCGAACGGCACAAGGGTCTATAAATCATTGAGAAGTCCTTCATAAACCTATGGTAGAAACCTGCATGTCCAAGAAAATAACGAACCTCCCTGACAGTAGTAGGGAGGGGTAAAGAACTAACAAGTTCTACTTTAGATTTATCAACTTCAATTCCATTTTCAGATATGATATGCCATAGAACTAATCCATGTGAAACCATGAAATGACATTTTTCCCAATTTAAGACCAGATTAGTTTCTTGACAACGTTTTAAAACTAGGGACAATTTATGTAAACATGTATCAAAAGAATCACCATAAACTGAAAAATCATCCATGAACACTTTTCTCAATCATATCAAAAAAGATACTTATCATACACCTTTGAAATGTGGCGGGGGCGTTGCAAAGTCCAAACGGCATCCTCCGGTATGCAAATGTGCCAAATGGACATGTGAAAGTCGTCTTTTCTTGATCCTTTGGAGCAACTGCAATCTGATTATATCTAGAATAGCCATCAAGAAAGCAATAATGAGAATGACCAGTTAACCTTTCTAACATTTGATCAATGAATGGGACTAGAAAGTGATCCTTGTGTGTGGTGTTATTTATCTTCCGATAGTCTGTACAGACTCTCCAACTATTTTGCACACATGTAGGCACTAGCTCATTAGCTTCATTCTTAACAACTATGACTTCGGATCACTTCGGAACTACTTAAACAAGGCTCACCCACTTGCTGTCCGAGATAGGATATATGATGCCAACATCAAGAAGTTTGATAACCTCTTTCTTGACGACCTTCATCATGAGTGGGTTCAAATGGAGTTAAGCTTCCTTTGTTGGTTTTGCACCTTTCTCCAACAGAATCCTATGCACACATGTAGCTGGATTTATACATTTGATATCTGTAATACTCCAATCTATGGCAGTTTTATAATCCTTCAGTACCCAGATCAGTTTCTCCCTCTCTTTTGCTGTGAGTTGTGATGATACGATAACCGGTAATGTTTCATCCTCTCCCAAAAATGCATACTTCAGATGTTCAGGAATCGGTTTAAGCTTCAATTTGGGTGCCTAAATCATAGAAGGAAGAGTTTTTTTCGTTAGAAGTAGGAAGAGAAATAAAATAGGAAGAAGACTTACCATGAATTGGTGAAAAAGACTCAAGAGCGACCACTGTTTGGATTAATTTTTCTTCAATGTGCTTAGAATAATTAAGCTTTCCATGTTTAATGCTATGCACTAATGCCTTCTCTAAATTATCTTGTCCCACACCTTCATTAAAACAATCATGCACAAAATAGTCAAACACATCAATAGACAAACAAGATTCAAAATCACTAGGGTACCTCATAGCATTGAAGATTCTGAACTTGACGCTTTCCCCATCAATTTCCATGGTTAAGGTACCATCATAGACATCAATCTTCGTACGTGTTGGTCTAAGAGGAATGGTCTTCCTAATATAAGAGGAAGTTCAATAGGCATAAGGTCATGTTCCATCTCAAGAACAAAAAAATCAACGGGAAAAATGAGCTCATTCACTTGCATAAGTACATCCTCCAATAAGCCTTTGGGATATCTATTTGAACGATCTACCAACTGGATTACTATATTTGTTTCCTTCAAGTCTCCACGGTTCAATGATTCATAAACTGAATAAGGCATCAGATTGATGGATGCCCCTAAATAACACAATGCTCTCCTAAACTCTTACCCTCCGATTACGCATGGAATGGTAAAGCTACCGACATCTTTCAACTTCGATGGCAGCTTCCTCTGCAAAACAGCTAATACTTCCTCGCTTAATGCCACAGTTTCATGATCATTGAATCTCCTCTTGTTCGTACAAAGCTCTTTAAGGAACTTTGCATACTTGGGCACTTGTTTTATGGCATCTAAAAGAGGTAAGTTCACTTGGACTTTCCCATAAGTATCCAAGATTTCCTTATCAGTTTGCTCTTTCTTAGACTTCATAAACCTATGAGGAAAAGGAACAAGGACACATGAGTAAAATGAATTTTGAACTTCTTTACTTACCTTATCAGAATCTTTTGTGTTCAATTTTGTAGCTTCAAAACAGACCCTAACTACTAAAAATTTAGTTACACATTATTATCAAATAAAACCAAAAGAAAGACATGAGTTTGAGAAGATAAAACCGAGAGAAGAGAATGCCAAGATTTCCTCCTTCCTTTCCTTCCCCAACGATGCTGCCTTGCATTTTCTTTCTATTCTATTTTTTTCTCCCCTCCCTTTTGCAGCTGCAACCTGCACCTTTTTGTTCTTGCTTGATACCCCAGTTTTTTCTCCATAACTCACCCCATTAATAGTCATTTAGTGATGACCATAAGTGAGAGGAAATGATGACCATAAGTGAGAGGAAATGGTAAAACAATTGTAACTCTTTGGGTAGCCTTTATGCCAATTACTCCCACTTAATACTCATCTTTATTTCCATTTCCTCTGATATTTGAATAGGTGTCAGCTGGCTTGTTATTGGTTCCATCAGTTTTGGCCGCTAGATTTATTGGATTTATTGCTTTCATTGCAGTTACAAACTGCTCAGTCTCTTGTGAACTTTTCAGTATTAAAACAGCCATAACTTCTTCTACAAAAATGATATTAACAATCCGTGAAATGCTCCAGAAAATAGACATCCATAGCTTTCCAAACATATAAGGTTCATTCTCTAATTCATTTTGAGCTGTTCACAACTTGCTTCCAAAGTCAGTTGATCTGCACAGGCAGTTTTGACGAATTTGTTACTAAAAATCCTACTTGTGCTATTTTTCTTTTCTTTGGTTGACAAATCCCACAAAACACAAAAACAACGTAAATAGCTCAAAAATATAAGGAACTAACTAAGAAAAGACAAGTGAATTTGATGTAAAATATATATAAATATGAGCTTATCACATTGCCTAAGTTTAGCTTGAAAATTCTCCACATGTAAGAGGGTGTGAGGATGTGAAGATAAAAAGAGTCTCACATCAGTGAAATGAGAAGCCTAGCAAGGGCTTATAAGGAGTTGAGATACCCTCCATATTGTCAATTGATTTTATGATGGAACCCCAACATTCTTTATAGTATCAAAGCAGTCGCCATACATGAGACGGCATGTGAGAATGTAAAGGTAAAAAGAGTCACATATCAGTGAAAAGAGAAATTAATCAAGCAATGACTTATAAAGAGTTTAACTACTCTCTCTATTGTCAATTGATTTTCTAGTGGAATCCCAATTTTTTTCAGTTCTTCATCTAATGAGGAGAAATAGAGTGTGTCTCGATAGGCTTATGAAGAGGAAGACGGTGTTGGTAGGGAGTAATGGAAATAAGGCCCTTGGATGAAGATGATTTTGTTCCAGTTATTCTACACCTCTTGTACCATTCTTTCTCTACTCTTCTACTTTCCAAATTTTTCTTATGTATATTTATTCAATTTTAACAAAAAAATAAAAATTAAAAACTAAAATCGCAACTGTTATCAATTACAACCCTTTGTGAGGTGAATAAACTCCAGAATAGACTTATGGAGGATTTTGCATAGAAAAATGCTAGCAACCTTCTCACTTACCTTCTTATTTGAATTTTCTCATTTTTCCTCATGTCACATGTATTTTATTCACACGTAAAATTAAAATTATAATTCTAAACACGAAAATTCTGTAACGAATGAAACGAACACGTGTACAAAGTAGATTTGTATTTATTTGAATTTGTAGGCTACAATTTCTGTTTACAACTTTTCCTCTAATTCAGTCTTCAAATTTGATGTAGATGGTTGATTGTTGATCCAAGGGTCGTGATGAATTGATCTTGGATGAACGATTGAATGATTGCTTCAAGTTTTGGGCCTGAAACAACACGGGGATGGTCTTCACCTCAGGGTTGTAGCAAAGAGATGTTGATGTAGAGATTTTGTTGATTCAAGGGTCTTGGCGACTTGATCTTGAATCCAACGTTGCTACAAGTTTATATTCTTGCAACAAAGTCCTGAAGGAATTGGCACGAGGGCTTGTTGATTCTTTAAGGGAACGCTTTAGCTTTGGTTGAATGTTCTTCGAAGAGAGTGTTGGTAGCGTACTAGTCTTCAAAGGTTTGACAAAGGTTCTTCTGTGTAGAGATTTTGCTACCCTATGCTTGTGGGAGGATCTTGTATTTATAGGCTCCTCAAGGCTTGCCTTTGGGTGGATTTGGCCTAGATTTGTGTCTTAATTCGTCCATAGGAGAATTTAGGGATGTTTTTGTGTCTTAACTTCAGCCACTTTACTCCTTTGGCCGAAATTATGAGGCTTTGTGGCCTATTTTGTGAACAATCTTCAATTTTTGCTTGTTTTATGAAGTTACCTTAACTTTCTTTCCAGTTTTAGGACCAATCTAGACCCTTTTGTTGTATTTAAGGGAGATTTCTCCCCTTTTCCGAATTTTGGGAATGTTTTATACTTCCCTTGCTTGATTTATGCCACATGTCATTGATGACTTGTCCATTTGTGATGAGTCATATGCCACGTGAAGCTTTGTGATGCATTGTTTGTATGCAACGAAATTTACATGTCTACAAATGCCCCCACTTCAAGGCACGTTGTAGGCATGTGCTTGTCACATGTAGGAAGCGTGTTTTGAAGTGCTGCAATGTGAATTTTCTAACTCAAGAGTCATCGAGACTTGATCATGAATTAGTTTGATTCTTCAAGGGCTGTAGAGGCGTATTTCTTGAATTGACATGATGAATTTCGCTAAGCGCCGTTGAGGCGTATTTCTTGAATGAAACATTTCTTCAAGGGCTATTGAGGCCTGGTCTTAAATTGAAGTGATGAATTTCATCAAGGGCCATAGAGGTAGAGGTTTGATCTTGAATGAAAAGATGAAAGTTTTCTTCAAGGGTCGTAGAGGCTTGATCTTGAAAGAATTGAAATTTGTTTCTTCAAGGGCCGTAAAGGCTTTATCTTGAAAGAAATTTTGAAAATGGATAAATCGGCACATATTTCTTGTGCGTGTTGATTTTCCATAATTGTGACAAAATACATTTGGCGTATTTTGAATTTTTCCCTGTGGTTGTAGGAAAAAATGTTTCCCTTCCTTTGATATGAATCCCCTTCAATTTTGGTAACGAAGGTGACTTCCTTCAAAGTGTTGGAAAGCTTTTGTGATTTCCTTCAAGGTTTTGGAAATATGTAATGCTTATCCTTGGGTGAGTAGGATGTGCATTTTTCACTTTCCCCTTTTTCTTTTCTTCCCTTGGCAAGGAGGACAATTTTTTTCTTCCTTTCCCTTTTGATTCCCACGGCAAGGGAAGGAATGATTTTTTTTTTTTTCTTATTTTGATTTCCATGGCAAGAAAGGCTTTTTTTCCTTTCCCTTTTTGATTTCTTACAGCAAAGAGGAGTATTTTTCTTGCCCTTTTTGATTCCACACAGCAAAGAGGTATTCTTCCTTTCCTTTTTTTTTTTTTTTTTGGGAAACATGTCATTTGACTTGCATGCCAAGTTTGAGGTTGGTTTCTCTTCTGGAAAATTCTGTAAAATTTTGAAAACGTAGCTTTATCCCTTATCTTTCCAGTCATATATCGCATGCCACTAGGAAAAATTGGGAAGGCCTTCAACTTTGCATTTTCCTACAACTGTGCAATCTAGACAGGAAAGCAACTTCTGCGGGAATGATTTTGAAAACTGCAACATTTGGCTTTAGGGAAAATTATGAAATTTGGACACAATGATCCTCAGCCACTTATTTTCCTTCTCCAATTAGCCTTACATCAAAATCTTCGGGAAAGTTAAATTACTACCAAAAAACGTCATGCATGCGCAGATTGGCTAAAACTTGCCATTTTTTGCTTAGAATTTGCATCCTTCTTTTGGTGGGAATGTTCTTCATTGTTTTGGCTTTCCTTTTTCTATTTGGGTATGTATTTCCCTCATAGCATTAGGAAGCAATTGACCCCTATTTATAGGACAATTGGGTGTGCATTTTTTTCACACACACAATTGCTTGCCGTGGACTACCTTAAAGCTTTAGCAATGGGTTTGCTACTGGCTACCATGCCCTATAGCTGCTGCTGCTTCCGTGCCCTTCTTGCCGCTTGGAGCTTGTTACAGTAATTCACGTTTACCGTGTGGGGTTGTGCAAAAGACTACAGCGAGTTTATGTTGTGTAGTGCCTTTTAGTCACAACTTTTCCTCAGTGGTGACGGTGTCGTGCCTCTTGCCACTGCTTAGAGCTTGTTGCAGTGCGTCACTTTTACCGTGTGGGGTTGTGCAAAAGATTGAAGTGTTTTTAACACTGTGTAGTGCCTTTTGGTCATAGCTTTCCTCAATGGTGACGTTGTCGTGCAGTGCAAGAAACTGCTTGTGTACTTGCTGCGGGATTGCGTAGTGCAATTGCGTAGCATTTCAGTTTTCTTTGCTACTGTGGTGCACTTCGAAGGACCATCATGTCACTGCCCTCTTCGTCGTGCAATACAAGGAACTACTTACGTCATAGTGCGATTGCGTAGCATTTTGGTTTTCTTTGCTACAGTAGCCCGCTTCGAAAGACCATCTTGTAGCTTCCCTCTTTACCGTGCAGTGCAAAAAACTACTTGCATAATCACTGCGGGCTTGCGTAGTGCGATTACGTGGCATTTTAGTTTTCTTTGCTACTATAGCGTGCCGTGAAGGAATGCCTTGCAGCTGCCGTCTTTGCCGTGCTTAATCAAGCTTGTGGATGATTTTATTTTGTCATCGTGACTTCGTCATCTTCATCCTTCAATGTTCATGAGGTTTGTCTTGCATGTCTTTTGTTTTGGCGAAGCAAAAAAACTTTTTCTTGTCATGCCCTTATGCTTATGTTGCCTTGTTTGTTTTTGTTGCAGCCATGATATTTTTCAAGTGCTTTAAGAACAATACCATCACCATTCTTGCAAAGGAAGGCGATCCGCAGGATAGGGGAGCGACGTTGAAGCTTTGCGTGCTATTGACTGGCTTGTTGGAAATGTGCCCTAAAACCAATCATATGATGATACTTTATGAACATTTCCCATGTTAAACTAATCTAGTTTAATATAAAGGCTAAAGATTATTGTTTAAAGCCATCTCATGTAAATGTTATATGCTTAAATGATAAGTCCAAGGAATGTAATTGGGAGAATGTGATCTAAAGAAGTTAGATTCATGAGACCATTGTCTTTCATATACATATCCTAAACGTTCCTGATCATAGGATTGCCAATTGGGCATTGACAGTCCGTTAAGATCAGTACCTGTTATATCTTCTCTTAGAGAGAGTGACTGGTCTCGAGTCATTGGTGTGACTGACACCAAGACAAGCATGTAAGTGCTCAATAGAGAATGAGCCCACTGAACGCAATCACGAAGGAGTTCTCATACTCATGTCACATGAAAACTCATGGTTGGGATAATAAAAAGTAGTCCTTTGACTTGAGGCATCATAGTTGTCTTATGGTTAGATCCTTCATCTTTGACTATGTCAAAGTCACTTCGTCAAATGGTGTCCACGACATAGTTGAGGTTAAGCCACTTAGCCATAGGGGCAAGTGAATGCACAACAAGGGATCTTTAACCTTCAAACCGTTTGAGGGATGTTGATGCACAAAACCGAAGGGGTCTTGGAACAACGTAAATCCAACCGTCAATCTGCAAGAAAGTAAATAACACAAGATGTATCGTGGTTCACCCTCAATGTTTGGGCTACGTCCATACTAATATTGCATTTCTCTTAGAGAATGAGAGGGTGAGAGCTTCTGAAGGTGAGAGAGCTATTCCCATGGCCTAAGAATTTGCATCCCTTAATAAGGAGAGTGATGGGTCCTTTTATAGAGTAAGGGCTCCTCACTTATTACATATTTGCCCCTTAATTTATTACATAATTACATTTGAGTCTCCCGAGTATTTATACGAGATCTAAATACGAAGACCGTAAGTATGGTATAAACAGTAGTCCCCCAAGTCTTCAGTCAAGAGAGTCTTTTGGCTAGAGACTTGAAAATTCAGTCCATGTGTGGGCCGAAGTAACTAGATGTCGTCTAGAACTAATATTCGATATGAGATGGTGCCCAATCTAAAATGATGCTCAACCAGAAGTAGCACATGTTGCGAGGCTGCTCTGCTTGTGGCTTATGTTGCCTTGGTTGGCTTGGCTTGTGGTATTGAAGGTGAGGGAGTCCCTTTTATAGAATAAAGGCTCGCTCCTCAATACATAAATGGTGGGCTAGAGTTGATGCTCGTGGCGAAGCGGTTGCTCAGCAGGCAACGATGCTCTCTAATGATGGTGAGGGAGTCCCTTTTATAGAATAAGGGCTCGTTCCTCATTACATAAATGATGGGCTAGAGTTGATGTTCGCGGTGAGGCAATTGCTCAGCAGATGGTGATGCTCTATACTGATGGTGAGGGAGTCCCTTTTATAGAATAAAGGCTCGCTCATTAATACATAAATGATGGGCTATAGTTGATAATCGCAGCGAGGCGGTTGCTTAGCAGGCAGCGATGCTCTTTAATGAAAGTGAGAAAATCCCTTTAATAGAATAAAGGTTCACTCCTCAGTAGATAAATAATAGGCTAGAGTCCCCCAAGTATTTTTCATGAGGCCCAGTTGAGGCTCAATATATGGTACATAATGTAGTCCCCCAAGTCTTCAGTCAATAGGGTATGTTGGCTAGACTTCAAATTGAATCCATGTATGGGCCGAAGTGGCGGTTGTTCGGATGCGGTATTTGTATACCCTACACTAAAACTTTGTAGGTGAAGCTTTGCAAGTTCAAGCTTTGAAGCTAGAGCTCTGTAAATGAAGCTTTCGAAGCTGGAGCTTTTGTAAATGAAGTTTTTGAAGCTAGAGCTCTGTAAATGAAGCTTTTGAAGCTGATTGACATGAGTGATGCTCATAGATGTTGACATGAGTGATGCTCATGAATGTTGACATGAGTGATGCTCATGAATGTTAACATGAATGATGGTCATGAATGTTTATGTATGATTGACATGGGTGATACTCATGAAATGTTTAAGTATGAATGACATGAGTGATGCTCATGTATAATTTTGGAGTACTGGACGTACTTTTAATCACCTGGTTGGTGGTAATAGCGGCAGGCTGCCGAATAATTTTTTGTAGTACTGGATGTACTTTTGATCACCTGGCTCTTTTGGGCATATGGGCATTTACCCTCCACATAACATTCCAGCCCATTATTTTGGGCTTGTCTTTTTTTTTTTTTTATTACTCTCTGATGGGGTTTATACAGATGTCTCCAAAAGATAAGAAAAATAAATCACATCAGTCAAAAATAAATCCGACCTTCTGCTCAATGGGTCACGCCCATAATTCCCTTTTCTGCATGCCATCACCACCACAATTATGTCTGCTTCTTTTTATTTTCTTTTGCTTTCTACTTTTACTTTCTCTTTTCCCTTTTGCAGATGGCAGACAAAGAATGATAATAGAATTAATAATAAGAAAAGAATATTATCTCCGCTTTTGCTTTTCCCGTGGTATTCGTAGGAGATGGGATCTGGGTCGGCGACTGCCCCGACCGTGAGGACCTTCGTATCATCAAGTGTCTTTGCTTTCTTATTCTCTCTCATCTTCTTTCTTTCTCGCTCATCATTTTTTGAGCTCCCAGCATCACTCACTTCTTTGAGCTCCCAACCTTTTGCACCTTAGACCTGAAAAACCTGTCGCTCATAGAACGAGATGGTCGTTAAAATTCAAGCTTGAGCTCGTCTTTTTCCCCAGAGAGGAGGTGAAGAACATATAGGGCGGCTCGGATCGCAATGACCCAAGCCCCAAACATGGCGACATGGCTCCGCAGCTGCTTCAGAGCCTCAGCCTTGTCTGGCTTCTGCATAAACATGGGAAACATTTTTCTTTATCTGGTATGGCTTTTCTTTCCTGCAAAGTGATATGACAAACGCAGCCTAACGCTTAAAGCCCTAAAACCCCAGTTGGTGCTCTACGAGATCGGTCATTTTCGAAAGCAGCGTCGGGGATTGGAGAACCGACAGCGGAGATCGATCCTCGGCTGTACAAGTGGATATGCGATGAGTAGGGGAGGATGCGCCTGGACCTAGGGTTTCTGAGAGCGACCGCAGCCATTGGAATGAAGGAAGAAACAGAAAGACAGAGACCGCAGCCATCGTTTTTACAATGGCTGGACCCTTACCCATTTTTACCTGATCCAAGCTTTTGCTTTCTGTTGCTGCTGCTGCTCAGTCGAATAAGCCACCTTTTTGGACGTAGCAGGCGTCCCAACGGAGCCATGTCGCCATAATTGTAGGTGTTGCAGCTCGACTCATCCCTCAACATCTCCTTTTGCTGCTGCTGCTGCTTTGATGATTTCAATGGATTTGACTAGACTTCAGTTGGTGAACAGTCGACGAAAGGAAATGAAAGTACAAGATAGAGAGAGAGAGAGGTTATTGGGTTTTTGAATTTTTGTGATTTTGCAGATTCACGGTGGAGGTGAAAAAATGAAAGAGAACCGACATAGCTTTTCGTGTCGGTTCCCACAGACGGCGCCAAATGTTGATGCACAAAACCGGAGGTCTTGGAACAACGTAAATCCGACCGTGAATCTGCAAGAAAGTAAATAACACAAGATGTATCATGGTTCACCCCAATGTTTGGGCTACTTCCATACTGATATTGTATTTCTCTGAGAAGATTGAGGATGAGAGGGTGAGAGAGCTCTTCCCATGGCCTAAGAATTGGCCTCCCTTAGACCCTCTCCAATGGTGGCTTATAACCTAAATTTTCCCCATTTCCCCCCCCCCCCCCCCGAAATCCACTCCAACTCAAAACCTAAACCAAACCTAAAACCTAAAACTTAAAATGAAGGTAAATATAGGTCACAAATTTAGCCCACAAAAGTTGCTGGGACCCACGGATGAGAGTGAAAAGTGGGCATTGTCCTGTAGCCAACATCTACTTTTCTTCATTGGGTGGTGGTGGTAATTGGACCGTTGGTTAATCCAACAGTCCACATTCAATTTTTTTTTGTTTTATATTTATATATTTATTGAATTCAACGGCTTAAATCAAATATAATTAAATCTAACGGTCCAAATTTAAATCCAATGGCTAGAATAATCTTAAAATTTATCGGAATTTAAATATTTTTTTCCAACTGCTAGAATAATTTTTTTTTTTAAGTTTATGTGGTTTATCATGATTTTCATGTATTGATTTAGTGATTTTTCAAAATTTATCGGAATTTAAATATTTTTAGGTTAAAATATTCATAAAATTAATTTAGGATAGTCTACATAATATTTTTTTTTTAAAGTTAATTTAAAAAAATTAGCCTTAATTCATTTTTTGATAATCTTGGGCTAAAATTTTAGGCCTAAAGGGTTGGAGTAGAAAAGCTATTTCTGGGCTAAAACCTAAATTTTCTGGGCTAAATATTTTTAGGTTTTAGGTCAGGATTGGAGATGGTCTTAATGAGGAGAGTGATGGGCCTTTTTATAGAGTAAGGGCTCCTCACTTATTACATGTTTTCCCCTTCATTTATTACATAATTACATTTGAGTTCCCCGAGTATTTATACGAGATCTAAATACGAAGGCCCTAAGTATGGTATAAACAAGGGAGAATACTTTATGATATGATTAAGAATCTTTGGCCAGAGTATGAATGAGATTTAGGAATTTGTTCCAAATCACATTCAAGGTAATCATATAAATAAGAGAATCACATTGGATAGTAGACATGAATAAACTATCAAACCAAACAATGTGGTCAAGAGTATTGTATTAGAGAAAGACCGTATTGCGTTGTAATCCCAAACTAAATAGGTTCTCCACATCTTCTGATTAACTTGGGTAGCCATGACATACTGCTAGGTGTCACTCATGGTTTGTGGAAGCCCTAAAGGTATATAATCACTAAAGGGAGAATTGAAAAGTAAGTTTTAATTCACAATCGATTTCAAGAGTTCTAATCACTCACTGCCTCACTAAAAGGAACCTAATGGCATGAAAGCCCAATGAACCTAATGGCATGAAAACACAAAGGGCATGAAAGCCCAATGAACCCACATGGCCGGCCATAGAGAGTGTAAGGGAAAATTGGTTTTAATTTCAATTATGCCACTCAATGTAAATGGCTATAGAAAGGAAATTATAACTCATTCCCTCGAAAGGGTTTTCTAGAGAGAAAAGAGAAAACCTCAAAAAGCTCTATCTTTTCTTAAGAAGCTGACCACCCTAGGAAGAATGGAATAGCATCCATCTCTTCCTAGGTCACTCATTGTTGGAAATGTGCCCTAAAACCAATCATGTGATGATACTTTACGGACATTTCACATGTTAAACTAATCTAGTTTAATATCAAGGGCAAATATTATTGTTTTAAGCCATCTCATATAAATGTTATATGCTTAAACGATAAGTCCAAGGAATATGTAATTAGGAGAATGTAATTTAAAGAAGTTAGATTCATGAGACAATTCTCTTTCGTATACATATCCTAAACGTTCTTGATCATAGGATTGCCAATTGGGCATTGACAGTCCGTTAAGATCAGTATGTGCTATGTCTTTTCTTAGTGAGAGTGACTGGTCTCGAGTCATTGGTGTGACTAACACCAAGACAAGTACGTAGGTGCTCAATAAGGAATGAGTTCACTGAACACGATCAACGAAGAGTTCTCATACTCATGTCACATGAGAACTCATGGTTGGGATAATGCAAAATAGTCTTTTGACCTAAGGCATCATAGTTGTCTTGTGGTTAGGTCCTTGATTTTTGATTATGTCAAAGTCACTCCACTCGCGGGTGTCCACGGCATAGTTGGGGTTAAGCCACTTAGCCATGGAGGCAAGTGAATGCGCAACAAGGGATCTCTAACCTTCAAACCGTTTGAGGGAGAATACTCTATGATACGATTAAGAATCTATGGCCAGAGTATGAATGAGATTTAGGAAGTCGTTCCAAATCACATTCAAGGTAATCATATAAGTAAATGAATCACATTGGATAGTAGACATGAATAAACTATCAAACCAAACAATGTGGTCAAGAGTATTGTATTTGAGAAAGATCGTATTGCATTGTAATCCTAAACTGAATAGGTTCTCCACCTCTTCTGATTAGCTTGGGTAACCATGACATACTGCTAGGTGTCACTCATGGTTTGTGGAAGCCCTAAACGTGTATAATCACTAAAGGGAGAATTGAAAGTAAGTTTCAATTCACAATCGATTTGAAAGAGTTCTAATCGCCCACTGCCTCGCTAAAAGGAACCTAATGGATCGTACACCGTGTAAGGCAAAGATTGAAGAAACAACGGAGATGAGTAAGAATAATTAAATGGTTTAATTATTTATGGCAAGGATTAATTAATATGTTAATTAATCAAACGAATAAAGTTCGTTAAAGACCTCGGGTTAGTTTTGGGCCTCAAGGCCCAATGGGGTTTGAATGTCAAGCCCATTAAATGAAGTTGTATGACAACTTGAATAAACAAAGGGCTTGAAAGCCCAATAAACCCTTAAGGCCGGCCATTTAGAGGAGGGTAGTGAACTTGCTTTAATTACAAGTTTGCCACTCCAATGAAGGAAGGTATAACTATGACTTTATAGCCAAAATTCATTTAGGGTTTTCTTTTGGGGAAAGGATGAGAACACAAGCTCTCTTTTCTCTCTAAGAGGCCGGCCACCCTAGAGGAACATAGCTAGCAATCTTACTTCCTCTAGGTCACTCATTTCTTCATCAATCTTTCCTTGGTGTGGAGACTTAGAGTTTCTCAACTTTGAGAACTTGGAGAAACCTATTCTTCCATCCAAATCCATGGATCTAAAAAGCAAGGAATGAAGGCCCTATCTCTTGGGTGATTATCCTTTGCTTTTGCAAAGAGGAATCTACAAAGGTATAAATTTCTCAACTCACTTTGTTTTGAGTTGAGTCTTGGTTCACCTAACTACTAGGCTTTGAATTTAATGGGTAATGTTTTGTTTTGAGTGCATGCAAGCATGATTCCGCCTTTAATTTGTTAATTGCATGCTATAGATGTTGCTCAAATGAACATGTTTTTCACAAAATTTCCTTCACTCATCTCTTCCTCAATGCTCTCCTTGGTGTGGAAACTTAGAGGTTCCCTTTCTTAGGAACTTGGAGAATCCATTCCTTCATCCATATCCAAGAAGTCATGGAGTCAAGAAGCAATGCTCCTCCATCCACATCCATGGAGCCAAATAGCAAGGAGATTAAGGAAAGAATGCCCTCACATGGGTGAATATCCTTTGCTAAGCAAAGAGGTGCTTCAAAGGTATAAAAATTTCTCAACTCTTTTCTTTAAGATTTGAGTTGAGTCTTGGTTCACCACAACTACTAGGCCTTGAATTTCATGGGTAAAGTTTTGTTTTTGAGTGCATACAAGCATGATTCTGCATTTAATTGTTAATTTCATGCATAGATGTTGCTAAAATTAACTTGTTTTCACAAATTAATCCTTCATATCCTTAAGGCACTTGTTCTTCCGACCAAAGACAACTTGATGCACATCAAGTCGTGATCTTTTTAAATGTCTTGGGAGGTGACAGATTTTTATCGACCAATTACGAAGAAGAAGGCTTGTACATCGAGGATTCTTATTTTGAATCCTTCACACCATGCACATTGTCATATCCCAGCCCGGGCCCCCACCACATCCCGGGCTCGACTCCGTCGTAGCACGATATTGTCCGCTTTATGCCCCGACCACGCCCTCACTGTTTTATTTCTGGGAACGCACACGAGAACTTCCCAGTGGGTCACCCATCATGGGATTGACCTCGTATGAACTCGCTTAACTTCAAAGTTCTGATGGAACCCGAAGCTAGTGAGCTCCCAAAAGGCCTCATGCTAGGTAGAGATATGAATATACATATTAGACATAGAGGATCCACTCCCCTGGACGATGTAGGATCTAACAATCCACCCCCCCGGGACATCGAGCTGCACAGTGTCCCCAGAGTTAGCAGAGACCTCAGCAGTCTACTATGCCACCCCCAGCACCGATTCAGCAGAATTATGGATCAGGCAGCTATGGTCAGACGGGTCGAGGTGGTGCTTACCACTATCAGGGTGATGCTGCTCCTTATGCCTTCGGACAGAATCAGTATTCGCAGGATCCTTATTTCCAGAGTGTGTATTCTCAAGATCCTAGAGGTTATTCTTCGTATTCTTCTATGCCAGCTAGTGGATCCCAGTGGCATCAAGGAAATCAGCCCCATCAGGGAGAGGTTACTGCTAGCGGCGCAGGACCGTCTAGGCAGGCTAGCCAGTCAGGTCAGGGACGTACTTCCCAGGGACGAGGTAGTCAGAGTAATAGAGGTCGTGGTGGACGACAGCAGGCTCAGGGACGTGTTAATCACATTTCACTGCAGGATGCTCAGAACCACCCAGACTTGATTATGGGTACGTTAAACATCCTTGGTCACTTTGCTAGAGTTTTGATTGATTGTGGTGCTACCTATTCTGTGATTTCTCATACGTTTGCTCAAATGACACAACCTCACCCTACACCTCTAGGATTTGATTTAGAGTTTGCTATGCCTAGAGGAGACAAATGTTATGTTGATAGTGTTTATCCAGGGTGTCCAGTGATGGTAGATGGCGTAGTTATGCCAGCTGACCTTATCCCGTTAGATATTGTGGATTTTGATGTGATTTTAGGGGCAGATTGGTTGCATTATAATCGTGCCCATATTGATTGTTACGGGAAATCAGTTACTTTCCTTCGTCCTGGACTACCAGAGGTTACTTTTATGGGTGAAAGAAGTGGGGTGAGACATGGTGTTATTTCTGCCATGAGAGCAAAGAAGCTATTATCGAAAGGTTGTCAAGGATACTTAGCACATGTAGTGTTAAATGATGTTGCTCCTAGCAATATTGAGGAAGTGGGAGTAGTCAGGCACTATCCTGATGTATTTCCAGATGATTTGCCTGGATTGCCGCCAGACAGAGATGTGGAGTTTTCGATTGATTTACTTCCAGGTACGGATCCTATATCTTTGACTCCTTATAGAATGGCTCTAGCTGAATTGAGAGAGTTGAAAATTCAGTTACAGGAATTAACTGATAAAGGTTTCATCCGACCTAGTACTTCACCTTGGGGAGCTCCGGTATTGTTTGTAAGGAAGAAAGATGGAACTTTGAAGTTATGTATTGATTACAGGCAATTGAATCGGGTAACGATTAAAAACCGTTATCCATTGCCTCATATTGATGATTTGTTTGATCAACTTAAAGGTGCATGTGTGTTCTCCAAGATTGACTTGAGATCTGGATATTATCAGCTGAAGATTAAGGATGAGGATGTACCTAAAACGGCTTTCAAAACCCGTTATGGACATTATGAGTTTTTGGTAATGCCATTCGGATTGACTAATGCACCTGCAGCTTTCATGAGGTTGATAAATGAAGTATTCCAGCAATATCTTGATAGGTTTTGTTGGAAATATGCCCTGAAAGTCAATCTTTGGAAGAAATCTTTCAGGACAAATGAATCGATGTATGGATGATTCTTATACATCAAATGGCAAATATACTAATTAGGACTATCTCAATAAACGATATATGTCCTGAATAGTGAATCCATGGACAATGGATCGATTGAAGAAGTAATCTAATGATGTTAGACTACAGAGACCTTCTTCACATAACCATTATGTCCAAAAGGTTCCTGGTCATTGGATTGTCGGAGGGATATTGACAATGCTTAGACCAGTACATGTTGTGTCTGCTTCAATTGGAAGGATGGAAAGTCTCAACCCATTCGTGTTGTGACACTAAGACAAGTATGTAGGTGCTCATTAAGGGAATGAGTTCACTGAATACAATCGAATCAGAGTACTTGCATGGAGGTCTACTCACATGTCAAGCAAGTAACTCAAATGGTTGGAATAATGTAAGTAATCCTTTGACCTGAGGCATCGTCGTTGTCTTGTGGTTAAGTACTTAATCTTTGATTATGTCAAAGTGAAGGATTTATTTTGAAAAACATGTTCATTTGAGCAACATCATATAGCATGCAATTAACAATTAAAGGCGGAATCATGCTTGCATGCACTCAAAAACAAAACATTACCATGAAATTCAAAGCCTAGTAGATTGGTGAACCATTAATCAACTCAAAACAAAGTGAGTTGAAATTATTACCTTTGTAGATTCCTCTTTGCATAAGCAAAGGCTAATCACCCAAAGAGATAGGGCCTTCATTCCTTGCTTCTTAGATCCATGGATTTGGATGGAAAAATAGGTTTCTCCAAGTTCCCAAAATAGGGAACCTCTAAGTCTCTTCACCAAGGTTTGATTGTAGAAGAAATGAGTGACCTTGGAGTAGTAGGATTGCTAGATGTACCCTTCAAGGTGTTGGCCTCTTTAGAGAGAAAATGGAGAGACAATTCTCACCAATTTTCCCCCAAAATAAACCCTTTTAATCCTTAATGAATATTTGGCTATAAAGTCATTTATATAGTCACTTCTTTAAGTGACCTAAATAACCAAAACCCTAATTCATCACAATATGGCCGGCCATTTAGGGAGTTTTGGGCTTTTGGGCTTTAATGAATCTTTATTCATTAAATTGTCATACAACTTAAGTTAATGGGCTTGACGTTCAAAGCCCATTAGGCCTTAAGGTCCAAAACTATCCCGAAGTCATTTAACGAACTTATTCGTTTGATTAATTAACATATTAATTAATCCTTGCCATAAATAAATGATTAAACCATTTAATCATTCTTACTCATTTCCGTTTAATCTTCAATCTCTACCTTTTATGGTGTGCAATCCATTAGGTTCCTTTTAGCGAGGTAGTGGGCGATTAAAACCATTTTACATCGATTGTGAATTGAAACTATTTTCAATTCTCCCTTTAGTGATTACACACGTTTAGGGCTTTCACAAACCATGGGTGACACCTAGCAGCATATCATGGTTACCCAAGCTAATCAGAAGAGGATAGAGAACCTATTCAGTTCGGGATTACAAATGCAATATGGTCTTTCTCTAATCTAATACTCTTGACCACATTGTTTGGTATGATAGTTTATTTACTCATGTCTACTATCCAATGTAAATCGTTTGCTTATATGATTTCCTTGAATGTGATTTGGAACGCATTCCCTAATCTCATTCATACTCTGGCCAGAGATTCCAAATCATATCATAGAGTATTCTCCCTCAACTGTTTGAAGGTTAGAGATCCCTTGTTGCGCATTCACTTGTCTCCATAGCTAAGTGGCTTAACCCCAACGATGCCGTGGACACCCCGAGGGGGTGACTTTGACATAATCAAAGATCAAGGACTTAACCACAAGACAACTGTGATGCCTCAGGTCAAAGGACTACTTTGCATTATCCCAACCATGAGTTCTTATGTGACATGGAATATGAGAACTCTTCGTTGATCACGTTCAGTGTACTCATTCTCTATTGAGCACCTACGTACTTGTCTTGATGTCACACACACCAATGACTCGAGACTAATCACTCTCCCTGAGAGAAGACATAGTACGTACCGATCTTTACGGACTGTCAATGCCCAATTGACAATCCTATGATCAGGAACATTTAGGATGTGTCTACGAAAGAATGGTCTCATGAATCTAACTTCATTAGATTACATTCTCCCAATCACATGTTCCTTGGACTTTATCGTTTAAGCATATAACATTTATATGAGACGGCTCAAACAATAATGTATGCCCTTTATATGTAAAACTAGACTAGTTTAACATGTGAAATGTCTATAAAGTATCATCACATGATTGGCTTTAGGGCACATTTCCAACAATCTCCCACTTGCACTAGAGCCAATCAGCTTGGTCATCTTGATGATACCTCTTCTGTAGTCATTTCATAAATGGCTGAATAGTAGGCCTAGGCAGTGGATATCTATATGTGTGTTATCCACAGAAGCAACCTTGAGAATAACGACGTCACCATTATACATGATTCTCAATCATGTGGTTCAGTCTCTCATTTGTGTTCGGATCTTGATGAGACCTTGATTCCCAGGCTTGAGCTATCGCCCCATTAGTGTCATACACTTTCTGGTTGGAATCGAATAGAGAGTTCATAAATGAACTTTCCCATCCAAACAACATTGTTGTAAACTTCTATATGGCAATATATCTTGCATTCATAATGGAACACACTAAAGTCATTACTTTAATGTTTCCATCCAAATATCTCTTTAGTCATAATAAAGAGATATTTGTTTATCTCTTCATTCATAATGAAGAAACATCCAATGATGGATTAGATTCATAATCTAATACATTTACGCTTCCATTACGTTACTTTGATTCTTCCTCGATCTTTGAGGAATTTATCCTTTAGTATTTCTTAAATACTTAAGGACTCACTTGACAGTTGCCATGGTTCTGATCCTGGGCTTGCATTGATATCGTCTTGTACCGTTCTAGGTACAACTCATATCAATGTTTTTCATACAATATGAAATACATAAATCAACTTTCTGCGTATGCATAAAGGATTCTATTTACGCATTATTTCAATGGGAGTCAAAGGGTACGTTCCCTTTGAGAAGGGCAACTTGCTAGTCTCACTAGAATCGTCCTTCTTATTGAAGTTTATCATCATATGAGAAACTTCCTAGCATCCATTGTCTATTATTAGGGATTGATATAATCCAATTATATCATGAAATATATCATTATAGATTTCCATCCCATGTATATAGACTATATCTCCCATATACATTCTATCTTCATATAATGTATTAAAGTCATAACTTTAACGAAGAAGTATTCTTTTCATTTCCAAAATTAATATATCATATATATTTAAATTTTTTAGGAACATGATTAACTCCCACTAATCTTTTGTAAAACTAGTAAACAAAAGATTCATTTACATCTTTATGAGAAATCAAACGATTTGATCCTTTTTCTCATAAAATGCAAATAGCTCCCACTAACTTGCTAAGATCCATGATGGATGGATCTCTACAACTTACATGTCTTGTGATTTATAGTTTTAGACATATATTATCAAGACTATCTTAATAATGGTTTCGGAAACCCATATTATGTCCAAACATTGAATCACCATTTAGTTGTAGCTAGCAATCTTCGAATTAATTGAAACTAAGACTACGTCAAAAATGGTTCCTTTAAAGTCAACCATTCTCTTTGATTGTAGTCACCTTAAGCTACCAATTAGCTATGAAGGTTTCATTATTTCGAGTCAAATGGTACTTTACCATTTTCTTGAGTATATATCATATATGCACTCATTGTAGTCATAAAGTTCAAAACCATTCAACTGAGACGGTTTATAAATCCTTATCGACTACCTTGGAGCTTGTGGTATAGGAACTAGGTTGTTATATTTGTTGATTACTATCTTGTCTCTCAAAGAACCCATTCTTTGAGTTCTATCTCTCGTTCATTTGCTTTTAGGCAAATCACATTGTAGAATTACAATGAACTACCCAACAAAACAACATTTGTTAGTTGGTTTATAGAAGCGATATCCAAAAGTTATTTTAAGGATATCCTACAAGATTGTTATCAAACAAATATTGCTTATTAGCACACAACCCCAAATCTTTAACATGCTTAAGATTTGTCTTTCTTTTCCAACTACATCTTATGGAGTCATGAAAATATTGGAAGATCTTCTCATTGACAATCATATTGTTTTAGAAGTATATATCCTATATATGGGTAATAGATAACATTTAACGAACTAAATCTTATTCAAGTTCGTTCTTCTCCTAATGGAGAAATACATTATCTTATGATGCTATTTTCCTTGATATCTTTCAAGGAAACTTATCTAAAGTGTTACCTTTCCTTGGATCAAATCTAAGGAGGTAAATACTTTAGATGTCTTACTCATCAACTTACATTACTTGAATTCTTTGAAACATTTTGCAAAGTATTCGGACTTGTGTTTATTCAAAATAAACTATAGTCCAACCGAGAGTGATCTTCGGTGAATGTTATTCAACATGAGTAATATTATGTTTGTGGACAAGTGCCACTAACATTTAAGTGAATTGACCTCAACAACTTTGTGATTCTTTCTTCTTTCCAAAAGAATAAAGATTCGAACATTTCGCCTCTATACAATTTTAACAAGAAGGTATTGGATCCGGATCTAACGATCCAAAGCGTCCATCTATGACCAACTCGTAATTTATGTTTTAAAGGTATCACAACTTTAGTTGGGATTAGTCACTACCTTGCAACCTTTTGGGTTTTAAGCATCATTATTTTCTAAACAGTTAACACTACCGTATTATCTCTACTATAGAGATAATTAATTAGATTACCATAATCCAATCATTGATTAATAAAGAACATTGTTTTGTCAAACAAAACATTTATCCATTTCACATAGTGACGGAATTTAGTTCCTTAAAATTGGAATATAAAGACAATCTATGTTTTTCCAATTTCTTTGGTAGTTTATATGAGGAAGTAAGTACCATCTGCTTTCGCAGAGATCTATATTTGATTCACGTTTCCGAATGTGAAGCACCTTTTCTTCACTCATATATCTTCTACTTCTTATTAGTCACACTTTTACAACGATTTGTAAAACAAAGTTACTAATACGGAATCAAGCATTCAAGTAGAAGAACCAACTGTTTTGAACTATTCAAGAACAATTTACAATACCTTCGAAAGGTGTGTTCTTGACACTTGCAAGACATTTCTTGCAAATACCCATTCCAATGTCCATCCTTTCATAAAGAAAGTTTGTTCCCTTGGAGTTATTATCTTCTTCATTTGACTTCTCCTTTGACTACAATAGTCATGGTCCATAAACTCCCACTATCTCTCTTGAAACCTTTTTCAATTGTGTTATACACATCAAACAATTTGGAGAGCATGTGATTATTGTTCACTACATAGTTTACCATAAACTTAGTGAACCATTAGGATAGGGAAACAAAGGTGAAGTCCTTGCCTAGTTTCCGTCTCGTTAAGTGATTTAATCACTTCAACACTCAATGATTCAAAATCATCATAAGTCCATGTTAATGGACTATTTTTGTCAACCAACCATTATGTTCTAAACATAATTACAAACTTTCAAGAGTTGTACAAGGCAACTCTCAATTCTTCATACAACATTTGTAAGTGAAGAATCATGGCACTTTAAGTGTCCATGTCTTTGTGCTTTCTTCTCAAGTTCCTTGTTCATGTAACAAAGAAACAAGCACTAAGTGTTTGCATTGACTAAGGGTTGTTCAAAGCAACTCTTATTTCTTCATACAACAATTTGTAATTGAAGAATTATGACATTAAAAGTGTTGTCCTCTTTATGATAGACCTATTCTAACATATTCTTCTAATGATACATTATCAATAGGAAGATTGTGAGGATGAGACTACTTAGGTACATTTACAAGCCATTAAAGACAATCTATGGTTTTGTAGTACCAAGTCCGTAAACTAAACGTTTGGCTTTTATTTGTCAAGTGTTGGATAGCGTTTGCAAATATATTGGTAAACAAATACATAACGAATATAAATTGATTGATTTTAAGCCATTTGATTCGGGTCTTTAAATCAAATAGCACCACCCACTATTTTTGGCAAATTCCATATCCCTCATTGGAATTCGAGAGTTTTGGATGAAACTCTTAGTAGGTTATGGGAGACTCACTACTACCAAGCCCACCTCAGAAGAACTCCATATTGGCTAGCAACAATAATAATGAGAGAGTACACTTACTCATTTGCAACAACCTCTTGCAAGTACCCATCTCGTTTGGCCTCTAGAGAATGATGCCTCAGAAGAACTCCATATTGGCACCATTGCACTTAGTTAAGTCATTCCCACCATGCTAGTTCAAGTAGGGGTTCAAGAATGACCTCAGAAGAACTCCATATTGGCCACACTCGTTGCCTACCTTTCACTTCATCATATGTGTATAGGCTTCTCCTGAATGTAAGCACATACTTTGCAACCCCAGAACTGGACGAATACATTGTATGAGTCACAAACGATTGAAGCCCACCACGGTGGAAGGCCACGAAAAAGTGTTCTAAGCACTCTCACGCTTTCAACTTAATATTGGTTTGGTTGAGGGTTTTAGGTCTCATCACATATCAATATACATTTTAATCTCTATTAAAACAATTTTGGTCCTATTACAACTATTGGTCCATATGATTGTTTTAGTTGTACATAATACTCCCACTATGCTTTTAAAACGGTTTTTAAAGCAAGAGTATATGTTACTACTAACATAAACTTTGCATTCATTTTAATGGACTATATAGTTGCCTTAGGGCCTTAGGATGACTATGAACCTTTGTTTAGATTCAACACGAGCCTTGTGTTGAATCTTGGTCTAGGGATGGTGATTGATTTTAGTTACGCGTTTAATCACATTAAGGCGTGTTTTCTTAGGGGCGTTGGACCCAACTACTTCATTTTCATGCATATCGTATAAAGCAAGAAAGAAGTACTTCAAAGTAAAAGAGAGCTTATGCTCTTTACAACATTTGATCAAATCAAATTACAACCAAAATCTAATCTACACATTCCCATGGTTCAAACAAATTTGAAACGCCTTTCACATAGCTCAATTATTTTAGGCTTAGGTTCATAATCATCCTTTAATTAATTAACGCTTTAACTAATTAATTGAATGCAACATTTTCATTTGGTTTTTGTATCCATAAAATTGATTTAAGTGGAGCTAAACAAAATGAAAATCCAATTCTCATTTAAAGAGACAAAACAATTTTGTTCTCATCCTATTTGGGCCATCATGCAATAACCACAACCTTTTGGGCCATATTGCGAAAACATAAACTTTTGGGGTCACTTTGTAAAAACACAAAAGTCACTACTTCATGTAAATACAACTAGAACCCAAAATTTAAATAAATTCAAAACTTCATTAAAGGAGCAAAACAATTTGTCCTTTAGTGTTTTTGGGCCTAAACGTCAAAACGTAAACTTTCGGGTCAAAGTACAAATACACAAAAGTATCAAAACTTTATGTAATTGCATAAAAGCCCCAAAAGTACTCCCTTTGAGGGAGTGGCCGGTTTTGGGGAGTAAAAATAAGTGGTGGGTGTGTTGATTTATTAGTTTTGTCAAAAAACAATCAAGTAGTGCTTTCACCTTTCATAAAAATAATATATGTTTTGATGATTGATTTTTCTTTCATCATTTTTACAAATATTTAACACTTTAAATATATGATAAAACATTTGAAAAAACATATATCATAAACTTTATGAAATAAATCAAAACTTTGAATCAAAACACAAACCTTTGTGTTCTTGGCAAGAACATCAAGAACATATGAAGAACATCCATGAAAACCCATAAGAGCTCCATGAATGTTTTCATGCAATAAAACTCAAATTTTTATCATTCAAAATGAGGCTAACATCCTAGGGTACTTAGGGGTTCCAAAAGTCACCTTAAAACCATTTTAACAAGACAAACATGAACCCAAAAAATCACCCTTTGGATTTGGCCGAAAATTCCCAAAATCATGGCACCAAATTTTAGCTCCAATATTCATGCTCATATGAACTACATCTACAACATTTGAGATGGCAAATTTTCAAACAAAATTTACATTCAAAGAAGCAAGAATAAAGCTTGTAACAATTACAACTTTTAAATCACAAACTTATGAACTACAAAACCCAAAAGGATTCACCAACTACTAGACCTAGGCTCTGATACCACTTGAAGGATTTATTTTGAAAAACATGTTCATTTGAGCAACATCATATAGCATGCAATTAACAATTAAAGGCGGAATCATGCTTGCATGCACTCAAAAACAAAACATTACCATGAAATTCAAAGCCTAGTAGATTGGTGAACCATTAATCAACTCAAAACAAAGTGAGTTGAAATTATTACCTTTGTAGATTCCTCTTTGCATAAGCAAAGGCTAATCACCCAAAGAGATAGGGCCTTCATTCCTTGCTTCTTAGATCCATGGATTTGGATGGAAAAATAGGTTTCTCCAAGTTCCCAAAATAGGGAACCTCTAAGTCTCTTCACCAAGGTTTGATTGTAGAAGAAATGAGTGACCTTGGAGTAGTAGGATTGCTAGATGTACCCTCCAAGGTGTTGGCCTCTTTAGAGAGAAAATGGAGAGACAATTCTCACCAATTTTCCCCCAAAATAAACCCTTTTAATCCTTAATGAATATTTGGCTATAAAGTCATTTATATAGTCACTTCTTTAAGTGACCTAAATAACCAAAACCCTAATTCATCACAATATGGCCGGCCATTTAGGGAGTTTTGGGCTTTAATGAATCTTTATTCATTAAATTGTCATACAACTTAAGTTAATGGGCTTGACGTTCAAAGCCCATTGGGCCTTAAGGTCCAAAACTATCCCGAAGTCATTTAACGAACTTATTCGTTTGATTAATTAACATATTAATTAATCCTTGCCATAAATAAATGATTAAACCATTTAATCATTCTTACTCATTTCCGTTTAATCTTCAATCTCTACCTTTTATGGTGTGCGATCCATTAGGTTCCTTTTAGCGAGGTAGTGGGCGATTAAAACCATTTTACATCGATTGTGAATTGAAACTATTTTCAATTCTCCCTTTAGTGATTACACACGTTTAGGGCTTCCACAAACCATGAGTGACACCTAGCAGCATATCATGGTTACCCAAGCTAATCAGAAGAGGATAGAGAACCTATTCAGTTCGGGATTACAAATGCAATACGGTCTTTCTCTAATCTAATACTCTTGACCACATTGTTTGGTATGATAGTTTATTTACTCATGTCTACTATCCAATGTAAATCGTTTGCTTATATGATTTCCTTGAATGTGATTTGGAACGCATTCCCTAATCTCATTCATACTCTGGCCAGAGATTCCAAATCATATCATAGAGTATTCTCCCTCAACTGTTTGAAGGTTAGAGATCCCTTGTTGCGCATTCACTTGTCTCCATAGCTAAGTGGCTTAACCCCAACGATGCCGTGGACACCCCGAGGGGGTGACTTTGACATAATCAAAGATCAAGGACTTAACCACAAGACAACTGTGATGCCTCAGGTCAAAGGACTACTTTGCATTATCCCAACCATGAGTTCTTATGTGACATGGAATATGAGAACTCTTCGTTGATCACGTTCAGTGTACTCATTCTCTATTGAGAACCTACGTACTTGTCTTGATGTCACACACACCAATGACTCGAGACTAATCACTCTCCCTGAGAGAAGACATAGTACGTACCGATCTTTACGGACTGTCAATGCCCAATTGACAATCCTATGATCAGGAACATTTAGGATGTGTCTACGAAAGAATGGTCTCATGAATCTAACTTCATTAGATTACATTCTCCCAATCACATATTCCTTGGACTTTATCGTTTAAGCATATAACATTTATATGAGACGGCTCAAACAATAATGTATGCCCTTTATATGTAAAACTAGACTAGTTTAACATGTGAAATGTCTATAAAGTATCATCACATGATTGGCTTTAGGGCACATTTCCAACAATCTCCCACTTGCACTAGAGCCAATCAGCTTGGTCATCTTGATGATACCTCTTCTGTAGTCATTTCATAAATGGCTGAATAGTAGGCCTAGGCAGTGGATATCTATATGTGTGTTATCCACAGAAGCAACCTTGAGAATAACGACGTCACCATTATACATGATTCTCAATCATGTGGTTCAGTCTCTCATTTGTGTTCGGATCTTGATGAGACCTTGATTCCCAGGCTTGAGCTATCGCCCCATTAGTGTCATACACTTTCTGGTTGGAATCGAATAGAGAGTTCATAAATGAACTTTCCCATCCAAACAACATTGTTGTAAACTTCTATATGGCAATATATCTTGCATTCATAATGGAACACACTAAAGTCATTACTTTAATGTTTCCATCCAAATATCTCTTTAGTCATAATAAAGAGATATTTGTTTATCTCTTCATTCATAATGAAGAAACATCCAATGATGGATTAGATTCATAATCTAATACATTTACGCTTCCATTACGTTACTTTGATTCTTCCTCGATCTTTGAGGAATTTATCCTTTAGTATTTCTTAAATACTTAAGGACTCACTTGACAGTTGCCATGGTTCTGATCCTGGGCTTGCATTGATATCGTCTTGTACCGTTCTAGGTACAACTCATATCAATGTTTTTCATACAATATGAAATACATAAATCAACTTTCTGCGTATGCATAAAGGATTCTATTTACGCATTATTTCAATGGGAGTCAAAGGGTACGTTCCCTTTGAGAAGGGCAACTTGCTAGTCTCACTAGAATCGTCCTTCTTATTGAAGTTTATCATCATATGAGAAACTTCCTAGCATCCATTGTCTATTATTAGGGATTGATATAATCCAATTATATCATGAAATATATCATTATAGATTTCCATCCCATGTATATAGACTATATCTCCCATATACATTCTATCTTCATATAATGTATTAAAGTCATAACTTTAACGAAGAAGTATTCTTTTCATTTCCAAAATTAATATATCATATATATTTAAATTTTTTAGGAACATGATTAACTCCCACTAATCTTTTGTAAAACTAGTAAACAAAAGATTCATTTACATCTTTATGAGAAATCAAACGATTTGATCCTTTTTCTCATAAAATGCAAATAGCTCCCACTAACTTGCTAAGATCCATGATGGATGGATCTCTACAACTTACATGTCTTGTGATTTATAGTTTTAGACATATATTATCAAGACTATCTTAATAATGGTTTCGGAAACCCATATTATGTCCAAACATTGAATCACCATTTAGTTGTAGCTAGCAATCTTCGAATTAATTGAAACTAAGACTACGTCAAAAATGGTTCCTTTAAAGTCAACCATTCTCTTTGATTGTAGTCACCTTAAGCTACCAATTAGCTATGAAGGTTTCATTATTTCGAGTCAAATGGTACTTTACCATTTTCTTGAGTATATATCATATATGCACTCATTGTAGTCATAAAGTTCAAAACCATTCAACTGAGACGGTTTATAAATCCTTATCGACTACCTTGGAGCTTGTGGTATAGGAACTAGGTTGTTATATTTGTTGATTACTATCTTGTCTCTCAAAGAACCCATTCTTTGAGTTCTATCTCTCGTTCATTTGCTTTTAGGCAAATCACATTGTAGAATTACAATGAACTACCCAACAAAACAACATTTGTTAGTTGGTTTATAGAAGCGATATCCAAAAGTTATTTTAAGGATATCCTACAAGATTGTTATCAAACAAATATTGCTTATTAGCACACAACCCCAAATCTTTAACATGCTTAAGATTTGTCTTTCTTTTCCAACTACATCTTATGGAGTCATGAAAATATTGGAAGATCTTCTCATTGACAATCATATTGTTTTAGAAGTATATATCCTATATATGGGTAATAGATAACATTTAACGAACTAAATCTTATTCAAGTTCGTTCTTCTCCTAATGGAGAAATACATTATCTTATGATGCTATTTTCCTTGATATCTTTCAAGGAAACTTATCTAAAGTGTTACCTTTCCTTGGATCAAATCTAAGGAGGTAAATACTTTAGATGTCTTACTCATCAACTTACATTACTTGAATTCTTTGAAACATTTTGCAAAGTATTCGGACTTGTGTTTATTCAAAATAAACTATAGTCCAACCGAGAGTGATCTTCGGTGAATGTTATTCAACATGAGTAATATTATGTTTGTGGACAAGTGCCACTAACATTTAAGTGAATTGACCTCAACAACTTTGTGATTCTTTCTTCTTTCCAAAAGAATAAAGATTCGAACATTTCGCCTCTATACAATTTTAACAAGAAGGTATTGGATCCGGATCTAACGATCCAAAGCGTCCATCTATGACCAACTCGTAATTTATGTTTTAAAGGTATCACAACTTTAGTTGGGATTAGTCACTACCTTGCAACCTTTTGGGTTTTAAGCATCATTATTTTCTAAACAGTTAACACTACCGTATTATCTCTACTATAGAGATAATTAATTAGATTACCATAATCCAATCATTGATTAATAAAGAACATTGTTTTGTCAAACAAAACATTTATCCATTTCACATAGTGACGGAATTTAGTTCCTTAAAATTGGAATATAAAGACAATCTATGTTTTTCCAATTTCTTTGGTAGTTTATATGAGGAAGTAAGTACCATCTGCTTTCGCAGAGATCTATATTTGATTCACGTTTCCGAATGTGAAGCACCTTTTCTTCACTCATATATCTTCTACTTCTTATTAGTCACACTTTTACAACGATTTGTAAAACAAAGTTACTAATACGGAATCAAGCATTCAAGTAGAAGAACCAACTGTTTTGAACTATTCAAGAACAATATACAATACCTTCGAAAGGTGTGTTCTTGACACTTGCAAGACATTTCTTGCAAATACCCATTCCAATGTCCATCCTTTCATAAAGAAAGTTTGTTCCCTTGGAGTTATTATCTTCTTCATTTGACTTCTCCTTTGACTACAATAGTCATGGTCCCTAAACTCCCACTATCTCTCTTGAAACCTTTTTCAATTGTGTTATACACATCAAACAATTTGGAGAGCATGTGATTATTGTTCACTACATAGTTTACCATAAACTTAGTGAACCATTAGGATAGGGAAACAAAGGTGAAGTCCTTGCCTAGTTTCCGTCTCGTTAAGTGATTTAATCACTTCAACACTCAATGATTCAAAATCATCATAAGTCCATGTTAATGGACTATTTTTGTCAACCAACCATTATGTTCTAAACATAATTACAAACTTTCAAGAGTTGTACAAGGCAACTCTCAATTCTTCATACAACATTTGTAAGTGAAGAATCATGGCACTTTAAGTGTCCATGTCTTTGTGCTTTCTTCTCAAGTTCCTTGTTCATGTAACAAAGAAACAAGCACTAAGTGTTTGCATTGACTAAGGGTTGTTCAAAGCAACTCTTATTTCTTCATACAACAATTTGTAATTGAAGAATTATGACATTAAAAGTGTTGTCCTCTTTATGATAGACCTATTCTAACATATTCTTCTAATGATACATTATCAATAGGAAGATTGTGAGGATGAGACTACTTAGGTACATTTACAAGCCATTAAAGACAATCTATGGTTTTGTAGTACCAAGTCCGTAAACTAAACGTTTGGCTTTTATTTGTCAAGTGTTGGATAGCGTTTGCAAATATATTGGTAAACAAATACATAACGAATATAAATTGATTGATTTTAAGCCATTTGATTCGGGTCTTTAAATCAAATAGCACCACCCACTATTTTTGGCAAATTCCATATCCCTCATTGGAATTCGAGAGTTTTGGATGAAACTCTTAGTAGGTTATGGGAGACTCACTACTACCAAGCCCACCTCAGAAGAACTCCATATTGGCTAGCAACAATAATAATGAGAGAGTACACTTACTCATTTGCAACAACCTCTTGCAAGTACCCATCTCGTTTGGCCTCTAGAGAATGATGCCTCAGAAGAACTCCATATTGGCACCATTGCACTTAGTTAAGTCATTCCCACCATGCTAGTTCAAGTAGGGGTTCAAGAATGACCTCAGAAGAACTCCATATTGGCCACACTCGTTGCCTACCTTTCACTTCATCATATGTGTATAGGCTTCTCCTGAATGTAAGCACATACTTTGCAACCCCAGAACTGGACGAATACATTGTATGAGTCACAAACGATTGAAGCCCACCACGGTGGAAGGCCACGAAAAAGTGTTCTAAGCACTCTCACGCTTTCAACTTAATATTGGTTTGGTTGAGGGTTTTAGGTCTCATCACATATCAATATACATTTTAATCTCTATTAAAACAATTTTGGTCCTATTACAACTATTGGTCCATATGATTGTTTTAGTTGTACATAATACTCCCACTATGCTTTTAAAACGGTTTTTAAAGCAAGAGTATATGTTACTACTAACATAAACTTTGCATTCATTTTAATGGACTATATAGTTGCCTTAGGGCCTTAGGATGACTATGAACCTTTGTTTAGATTCAACACGAGCCTTGTGTTGAATCTTGGTCTAGGGATGGTGATTGATTTTAGTTACGCGTTTAATCACATTAAGGCGTGTTTTCTTAGGGGCGTTGGACCCAACTACTTCATTTTCATGCATATCGTATAAAGCAAGAAAGAAGTACTTCAAAGTAAAAGAGAGCTTATGCTCTTTACAACATTTGATCAAATCAAATTACAACCAAAATCTAATCTACACATTCCCATGGTTCAAACAAATTTGAAACGCCTTTCACATAGCTCAATTATTTTAGGCTTAGGTTCATAATCATCCTTTAATTAATTAACGCTTTAACTAATTAATTGAATGCAACATTTTCATTTGGTTTTTGTATCCATAAAATTGATTTAAGTGGAGCTAAACAAAATGAAAATCCAATTCTCATTTAAAGAGACAAAACAATTTTGTTCTCATCCTATTTGGGCCATCATGCAATAACCACAACCTTTTGGGCCATATTGCGAAAACATAAACTTTTGGGGTCACTTTGTAAAAACACAAAAGTCACTACTTCATGTAAATACAACTAGAACCCAAAATTTAAATAAATTCAAAACTTCATTAAAGGAGCAAAACAATTTGTCCTTTAGTGTTTTTGGGCCTAAACGTCAAAACGTAAACTTTCGGGTCAAAGTACAAATACACAAAAGTATCAAAACTTTATGTAATTGCATAAAAGCCCCAAAAGTACTCCCTTTGAGGGAGTGGCCGGTTTTGGGGAGTAAAAATAAGTGGTGGGTGTGTTGATTTATTAGTTTTGTCAAAAAACAATCAAGTAGTGCTTTCACCTTTCATAAAAATAATATATGTTTTGATGATTGATTTTTCTTTCATCATTTTTACAAATATTTAACACTTTAAATATATGATAAAACATTTGAAAAAACATATATCATAAACTTTATGAAATAAATCAAAACTTTGAATCAAAACACAAACCTTTGTGTTCTTGGCAAGAACATCAAGAACATATGAAGAACATCCATGAAAACCCATAAGAGCTCCATGAATGTTTTCATGCAATAAAACTCAAATTTTTATCATTCAAAATGAGGCTAACATCCTAGGGTACTTAGGGGTTCCAAAAGTCACCTTAAAACCATTTTAACAAGACAAACATGAACCCAAAAAATCACCCTTTGGATTTGGCCGAAAATTCCCAAAATCATGGCACCAAATTTTAGCTCCAATATTCATGCTCATATGAACTACATCTACAACATTTGAGATGGCAAATTTTCAAACAAAATTTACATTCAAAGAAGCAAGAATAAAGCTTGTAACAATTACAACTTTTAAATCACAAACTTATGAACTACAAAACCCAAAAGGATTCACCAACTACTAGACCTAGGCTCTGATACCACTTGAAGGATTTATTTTGAAAAACATGTTCATTTGAGCAACATCATATAGCATGCAATTAACAATTAAAGGCGGAATCATGCTTGCATGCACTCAAAAACAAAACATTACCATGAAATTCAAAGCCTAGTAGATTGGTGAACCATTAATCAACTCAAAACAAAGTGAGTTGAAATTATTACCTTTGTAGATTCCTCTTTGCATAAGCAAAGGCTAATCACCCAAAGAGATAGGGCCTTCATTCCTTGCTTCTTAGATCCATGGATTTGGATGGAAAAATAGGTTTCTCCAAGTTCCCAAAATAGGGAACCTCTAAGTCTCTTCACCAAGGTTTGATTGTAGAAGAAATGAGTGACCTTGGAGTAGTAGGATTGCTAGATGTACCCTCCAAGGTGTTGGCCTCTTTAGAGAGAAAATGGAGAGACAATTCTCACCAATTTTCCCCCAAAATAAACCCTTTTAATCCTTAATGAATATTTGGCTATAAAGTCATTTATATAGTCACTTCTTTAAGTGACCTAAATAACCAAAACCCTAATTCATCACAATATGGCCGGCCATTTAGGGAGTTTTGGGCTTTAATGAATCTTTATTCATTAAATTGTCATACAACTTAAGTTAATGGGCTTGACGTTCAAAGCCCATTGGGCCTTAAGGTCCAAAACTATCCCGAAGTCATTTAACGAACTTATTCGTTTGATTAATTAACATATTAATTAATCCTTGCCATAAATAAATGATTAAACCATTTAATCATTCTTACTCATTTCCGTTTAATCTTCAATCTCTACCTTTTATGGTGTGCGATCCATTAGGTTCCTTTTAGCGAGGTAGTGGGCGATTAAAACCATTTTACATCGATTGTGAATTGAAACTATTTTCAATTCTCCCTTTAGTGATTACACACGTTTAGGGCTTCCACAAACCATGAGTGACACCTAGCAGCATATCATGGTTACCCAAGCTAATCAGAAGAGGATAGAGAACCTATTCAGTTCGGGATTACAAATGCAATACGGTCTTTCTCTAATCTAATACTCTTGACCACATTGTTTGGTATGATAGTTTATTTACTCATGTCTACTATCCAATGTAAATCGTTTGCTTATATGATTTCCTTGAATGTGATTTGGAACGCATTCCCTAATCTCATTCATACTCTGGCCAGAGATTCCAAATCATATCATAGAGTATTCTCCCTCAACTGTTTGAAGGTTAGAGATCCCTTGTTGCGCATTCACTTGTCTCCATAGCTAAGTGGCTTAACCCCAACGATGCCGTGGACACCCCGAGGGGGTGACTTTGACATAATCAAAGATCAAGGACTTAACCACAAGACAACTGTGATGCCTCAGGTCAAAGGACTACTTTGCATTATCCCAACCATGAGTTCTTATGTGACATGGAATATGAGAACTCTTCGTTGATCACGTTCAGTGTACTCATTCTCTATTGAGAACCTACGTACTTGTCTTGATGTCACACACACCAATGACTCGAGACTAATCACTCTCCCTGAGAGAAGACATAGTACGTACCGATCTTTACGGACTGTCAATGCCCAATTGACAATCCTATGATCAGGAACATTTAGGATGTGTCTACGAAAGAATGGTCTCATGAATCTAACTTCATTAGATTACATTCTCCCAATCACATATTCCTTGGACTTTATCGTTTAAGCATATAACATTTATATGAGACGGCTCAAACAATAATGTATGCCCTTTATATGTAAAACTAGACTAGTTTAACATGTGAAATGTCTATAAAGTATCATCACATGATTGGCTTTAGGGCACATTTCCAACAATCTCCCACTTGCACTAGAGCCAATCAGCTTGGTCATCTTGATGATACCTCTTCTGTAGTCATTTCATAAATGGCTGAATAGTAGGCCTAGGCAGTGGATATCTATATGTGTGTTATCCACAGAAGCAACCTTGAGAATAACGACGTCACCATTATACATGATTCTCAATCATGTGGTTCAGTCTCTCATTTGTGTTCGGATCTTGATGAGACCTTGATTCCCAGGCTTGAGCTATCGCCCCATTAGTGTCATACACTTTCTGGTTGGAATCGAATAGAGAGTTCATAAATGAACTTTCCCATCCAAACAACATTGTTGTAAACTTCTATATGGCAATATATCTTGCATTCATAATGGAACACACTAAAGTCATTACTTTAATGTTTCCATCCAAATATCTCTTTAGTCATAATAAAGAGATATTTGTTTATCTCTTCATTCATAATGAAGAAACATCCAATGATGGATTAGATTCATAATCTAATACATTTACGCTTCCATTACGTTACTTTGATTCTTCCTCGATCTTTGAGGAATTTATCCTTTAGTATTTCTTAAATACTTAAGGACTCACTTGACAGTTGCCATGGTTCTGATCCTGGGCTTGCATTGATATCGTCTTGTACCGTTCTAGGTACAACTCATATCAATGTTTTTCATACAATATGAAATACATAAATCAACTTTCTGCGTATGCATAAAGGATTCTATTTACGCATTATTTCAATGGGAGTCAAAGGGTACGTTCCCTTTGAGAAGGGCAACTTGCTAGTCTCACTAGAATCGTCCTTCTTATTGAAGTTTATCATCATATGAGAAACTTCCTAGCATCCATTGTCTATTATTAGGGATTGATATAATCCAATTATATCATGAAATATATCATTATAGATTTCCATCCCATGTATATAGACTATATCTCCCATATACATTCTATCTTCATATAATGTATTAAAGTCATAACTTTAACGAAGAAGTATTCTTTTCATTTCCAAAATTAATATATCATATATATTTAAATTTTTTAGGAACATGATTAACTCCCACTAATCTTTTGTAAAACTAGTAAACAAAAGATTCATTTACATCTTTATGAGAAATCAAACGATTTGATCCTTTTTCTCATAAAATGCAAATAGCTCCCACTAACTTGCTAAGATCCATGATGGATGGATCTCTACAACTTACATGTCTTGTGATTTATAGTTTTAGACATATATTATCAAGACTATCTTAATAATGGTTTCGGAAACCCATATTATGTCCAAACATTGAATCACCATTTAGTTGTAGCTAGCAATCTTCGAATTAATTGAAACTAAGACTACGTCAAAAATGGTTCCTTTAAAGTCAACCATTCTCTTTGATTGTAGTCACCTTAAGCTACCAATTAGCTATGAAGGTTTCATTATTTCGAGTCAAATGGTACTTTACCATTTTCTTGAGTATATATCATATATGCACTCATTGTAGTCATAAAGTTCAAAACCATTCAACTGAGACGGTTTATAAATCCTTATCGACTACCTTGGAGCTTGTGGTATAGGAACTAGGTTGTTATATTTGTTGATTACTATCTTGTCTCTCAAAGAACCCATTCTTTGAGTTCTATCTCTCGTTCATTTGCTTTTAGGCAAATCACATTGTAGAATTACAATGAACTACCCAACAAAACAACATTTGTTAGTTGGTTTATAGAAGCGATATCCAAAAGTTATTTTAAGGATATCCTACAAGATTGTTATCAAACAAATATTGCTTATTAGCACACAACCCCAAATCTTTAACATGCTTAAGATTTGTCTTTCTTTTCCAACTACATCTTATGGAGTCATGAAAATATTGGAAGATCTTCTCATTGACAATCATATTGTTTTAGAAGTATATATCCTATATATGGGTAATAGATAACATTTAACGAACTAAATCTTATTCAAGTTCGTTCTTCTCCTAATGGAGAAATACATTATCTTATGATGCTATTTTCCTTGATATCTTTCAAGGAAACTTATCTAAAGTGTTACCTTTCCTTGGATCAAATCTAAGGAGGTAAATACTTTAGATGTCTTACTCATCAACTTACATTACTTGAATTCTTTGAAACATTTTGCAAAGTATTCGGACTTGTGTTTATTCAAAATAAACTATAGTCCAACCGAGAGTGATCTTCGGTGAATGTTATTCAACATGAGTAATATTATGTTTGTGGACAAGTGCCACTAACATTTAAGTGAATTGACCTCAACAACTTTGTGATTCTTTCTTCTTTCCAAAAGAATAAAGATTCGAACATTTCGCCTCTATACAATTTTAACAAGAAGGTATTGGATCCGGATCTAACGATCCAAAGCGTCCATCTATGACCAACTCGTAATTTATGTTTTAAAGGTATCACAACTTTAGTTGGGATTAGTCACTACCTTGCAACCTTTTGGGTTTTAAGCATCATTATTTTCTAAACAGTTAACACTACCGTATTATCTCTACTATAGAGATAATTAATTAGATTACCATAATCCAATCATTGATTAATAAAGAACATTGTTTTGTCAAACAAAACATTTATCCATTTCACATAGTGACGGAATTTAGTTCCTTAAAATTGGAATATAAAGACAATCTATGTTTTTCCAATTTCTTTGGTAGTTTATATGAGGAAGTAAGTACCATCTGCTTTCGCAGAGATCTATATTTGATTCACGTTTCCGAATGTGAAGCACCTTTTCTTCACTCATATATCTTCTACTTCTTATTAGTCACACTTTTACAACGATTTGTAAAACAAAGTTACTAATACGGAATCAAGCATTCAAGTAGAAGAACCAACTGTTTTGAACTATTCAAGAACAATATACAATACCTTCGAAAGGTGTGTTCTTGACACTTGCAAGACATTTCTTGCAAATACCCATTCCAATGTCCATCCTTTCATAAAGAAAGTTTGTTCCCTTGGAGTTATTATCTTCTTCATTTGACTTCTCCTTTGACTACAATAGTCATGGTCCCTAAACTCCCACTATCTCTCTTGAAACCTTTTTCAATTGTGTTATACACATCAAACAATTTGGAGAGCATGTGATTATTGTTCACTACATAGTTTACCATAAACTTAGTGAACCATTAGGATAGGGAAACAAAGGTGAAGTCCTTGCCTAGTTTCCGTCTCGTTAAGTGATTTAATCACTTCAACACTCAATGATTCAAAATCATCATAAGTCCATGTTAATGGACTATTTTTGTCAACCAACCATTATGTTCTAAACATAATTACAAACTTTCAAGAGTTGTACAAGGCAACTCTCAATTCTTCATACAACATTTGTAAGTGAAGAATCATGGCACTTTAAGTGTCCATGTCTTTGTGCTTTCTTCTCAAGTTCCTTGTTCATGTAACAAAGAAACAAGCACTAAGTGTTTGCATTGACTAAGGGTTGTTCAAAGCAACTCTTATTTCTTCATACAACAATTTGTAATTGAAGAATTATGACATTAAAAGTGTTGTCCTCTTTATGATAGACCTATTCTAACATATTCTTCTAATGATACATTATCAATAGGAAGATTGTGAGGATGAGACTACTTAGGTACATTTACAAGCCATTAAAGACAATCTATGGTTTTGTAGTACCAAGTCCGTAAACTAAACGTTTGGCTTTTATTTGTCAAGTGTTGGATAGCGTTTGCAAATATATTGGTAAACAAATACATAACGAATATAAATTGATTGATTTTAAGCCATTTGATTCGGGTCTTTAAATCAAATAGCACCACCCACTATTTTTGGCAAATTCCATATCCCTCATTGGAATTCGAGAGTTTTGGATGAAACTCTTAGTAGGTTATGGGAGACTCACTACTACCAAGCCCACCTCAGAAGAACTCCATATTGGCTAGCAACAATAATAATGAGAGAGTACACTTACTCATTTGCAACAACCTCTTGCAAGTACCCATCTCGTTTGGCCTCTAGAGAATGATGCCTCAGAAGAACTCCATATTGGCACCATTGCACTTAGTTAAGTCATTCCCACCATGCTAGTTCAAGTAGGGGTTCAAGAATGACCTCAGAAGAACTCCATATTGGCCACACTCGTTGCCTACCTTTCACTTCATCATATGTGTATAGGCTTCTCCTGAATGTAAGCACATACTTTGCAACCCCAGAACTGGACGAATACATTGTATGAGTCACAAACGATTGAAGCCCACCACGGTGGAAGGCCACGAAAAAGTGTTCTAAGCACTCTCACGCTTTCAACTTAATATTGGTTTGGTTGAGGGTTTTAGGTCTCATCACATATCAATATACATTTTAATCTCTATTAAAACAATTTTGGTCCTATTACAACTATTGGTCCATATGATTGTTTTAGTTGTACATAATACTCCCACTATGCTTTTAAAACGGTTTTTAAAGCAAGAGTATATGTTACTACTAACATAAACTTTGCATTCATTTTAATGGACTATATAGTTGCCTTAGGGCCTTAGGATGACTATGAACCTTTGTTTAGATTCAACACGAGCCTTGTGTTGAATCTTGGTCTAGGGATGGTGATTGATTTTAGTTACGCGTTTAATCACATTAAGGCGTGTTTTCTTAGGGGCGTTGGACCCAACTACTTCATTTTCATGCATATCGTATAAAGCAAGAAAGAAGTACTTCAAAGTAAAAGAGAGCTTATGCTCTTTACAACATTTGATCAAATCAAATTACAACCAAAATCTAATCTACACATTCCCATGGTTCAAACAAATTTGAAACGCCTTTCACATAGCTCAATTATTTTAGGCTTAGGTTCATAATCATCCTTTAATTAATTAACGCTTTAACTAATTAATTGAATGCAACATTTTCATTTGGTTTTTGTATCCATAAAATTGATTTAAGTGGAGCTAAACAAAATGAAAATCCAATTCTCATTTAAAGAGACAAAACAATTTTGTTCTCATCCTATTTGGGCCATCATGCAATAACCACAACCTTTTGGGCCATATTGCGAAAACATAAACTTTTGGGGTCACTTTGTAAAAACACAAAAGTCACTACTTCATGTAAATACAACTAGAACCCAAAATTTAAATAAATTCAAAACTTCATTAAAGGAGCAAAACAATTTGTCCTTTAGTGTTTTTGGGCCTAAACGTCAAAACGTAAACTTTCGGGTCAAAGTACAAATACACAAAAGTATCAAAACTTTATGTAATTGCATAAAAGCCCCAAAAGTACTCCCTTTGAGGGAGTGGCCGGTTTTGGGGAGTAAAAATAAGTGGTGGGTGTGTTGATTTATTAGTTTTGTCAAAAAACAATCAAGTAGTGCTTTCACCTTTCATAAAAATAATATATGTTTTGATGATTGATTTTTCTTTCATCATTTTTACAAATATTTAACACTTTAAATATATGATAAAACATTTGAAAAAACATATATCATAAACTTTATGAAATAAATCAAAACTTTGAATCAAAACACAAACCTTTGTGTTCTTGGCAAGAACATCAAGAACATATGAAGAACATCCATGAAAACCCATAAGAGCTCCATGAATGTTTTCATGCAATAAAACTCAAATTTTTATCATTCAAAATGAGGCTAACATCCTAGGGTACTTAGGGGTTCCAAAAGTCACCTTAAAACCATTTTAACAAGACAAACATGAACCCAAAAAATCACCCTTTGGATTTGGCCGAAAATTCCCAAAATCATGGCACCAAATTTTAGCTCCAATATTCATGCTCATATGAACTACATCTACAACATTTGAGATGGCAAATTTTCAAACAAAATTTACATTCAAAGAAGCAAGAATAAAGCTTGTAACAATTACAACTTTTAAATCACAAACTTATGAACTACAAAACCCAAAAGGATTCACCAACTACTAGACCTAGGCTCTGATACCACTTGAAGGATTTATTTTGAAAAACATGTTCATTTGAGCAACATCATATAGCATGCAATTAACAATTAAAGGCGGAATCATGCTTGCATGCACTCAAAAACAAAACATTACCATGAAATTCAAAGCCTAGTAGATTGGTGAACCATTAATCAACTCAAAACAAAGTGAGTTGAAATTATTACCTTTGTAGATTCCTCTTTGCATAAGCAAAGGCTAATCACCCAAAGAGATAGGGCCTTCATTCCTTGCTTCTTAGATCCATGGATTTGGATGGAAAAATAGGTTTCTCCAAGTTCCCAAAATAGGGAACCTCTAAGTCTCTTCACCAAGGTTTGATTGTAGAAGAAATGAGTGACCTTGGAGTAGTAGGATTGCTAGATGTACCCTCCAAGGTGTTGGCCTCTTTAGAGAGAAAATGGAGAGACAATTCTCACCAATTTTCCCCCAAAATAAACCCTTTTAATCCTTAATGAATATTTGGCTATAAAGTCATTTATATAGTCACTTCTTTAAGTGACCTAAATAACCAAAACCCTAATTCATCACAATATGGCCGGCCATTTAGGGAGTTTTGGGCTTTAATGAATCTTTATTCATTAAATTGTCATACAACTTAAGTTAATGGGCTTGACGTTCAAAGCCCATTGGGCCTTAAGGTCCAAAACTATCCCGAAGTCATTTAACGAACTTATTCGTTTGATTAATTAACATATTAATTAATCCTTGCCATAAATAAATGATTAAACCATTTAATCATTCTTACTCATTTCCGTTTAATCTTCAATCTCTACCTTTTATGGTGTGCGATCCATTAGGTTCCTTTTAGCGAGGTAGTGGGCGATTAAAACCATTTTACATCGATTGTGAATTGAAACTATTTTCAATTCTCCCTTTAGTGATTACACACGTTTAGGGCTTCCACAAACCATGAGTGACACCTAGCAGCATATCATGGTTACCCAAGCTAATCAGAAGAGGATAGAGAACCTATTCAGTTCGGGATTACAAATGCAATACGGTCTTTCTCTAATCTAATACTCTTGACCACATTGTTTGGTATGATAGTTTATTTACTCATGTCTACTATCCAATGTAAATCGTTTGCTTATATGATTTCCTTGAATGTGATTTGGAACGCATTCCCTAATCTCATTCATACTCTGGCCAGAGATTCCAAATCATATCATAGAGTATTCTCCCTCAACTGTTTGAAGGTTAGAGATCCCTTGTTGCGCATTCACTTGTCTCCATAGCTAAGTGGCTTAACCCCAACGATGCCGTGGACACCCCGAGGGGGTGACTTTGACATAATCAAAGATCAAGGACTTAACCACAAGACAACTGTGATGCCTCAGGTCAAAGGACTACTTTGCATTATCCCAACCATGAGTTCTTATGTGACATGGAATATGAGAACTCTTCGTTGATCACGTTCAGTGTACTCATTCTCTATTGAGAACCTACGTACTTGTCTTGATGTCACACACACCAATGACTCGAGACTAATCACTCTCCCTGAGAGAAGACATAGTACGTACCGATCTTTACGGACTGTCAATGCCCAATTGACAATCCTATGATCAGGAACATTTAGGATGTGTCTACGAAAGAATGGTCTCATGAATCTAACTTCATTAGATTACATTCTCCCAATCACATATTCCTTGGACTTTATCGTTTAAGCATATAACATTTATATGAGACGGCTCAAACAATAATGTATGCCCTTTATATGTAAAACTAGACTAGTTTAACATGTGAAATGTCTATAAAGTATCATCACATGATTGGCTTTAGGGCACATTTCCAACAATCTCCCACTTGCACTAGAGCCAATCAGCTTGGTCATCTTGATGATACCTCTTCTGTAGTCATTTCATAAATGGCTGAATAGTAGGCCTAGGCAGTGGATATCTATATGTGTGTTATCCACAGAAGCAACCTTGAGAATAACGACGTCACCATTATACATGATTCTCAATCATGTGGTTCAGTCTCTCATTTGTGTTCGGATCTTGATGAGACCTTGATTCCCAGGCTTGAGCTATCGCCCCATTAGTGTCATACACTTTCTGGTTGGAATCGAATAGAGAGTTCATAAATGAACTTTCCCATCCAAACAACATTGTTGTAAACTTCTATATGGCAATATATCTTGCATTCATAATGGAACACACTAAAGTCATTACTTTAATGTTTCCATCCAAATATCTCTTTAGTCATAATAAAGAGATATTTGTTTATCTCTTCATTCATAATGAAGAAACATCCAATGATGGATTAGATTCATAATCTAATACATTTACGCTTCCATTACGTTACTTTGATTCTTCCTCGATCTTTGAGGAATTTATCCTTTAGTATTTCTTAAATACTTAAGGACTCACTTGACAGTTGCCATGGTTCTGATCCTGGGCTTGCATTGATATCGTCTTGTACCGTTCTAGGTACAACTCATATCAATGTTTTTCATACAATATGAAATACATAAATCAACTTTCTGCGTATGCATAAAGGATTCTATTTACGCATTATTTCAATGGGAGTCAAAGGGTACGTTCCCTTTGAGAAGGGCAACTTGCTAGTCTCACTAGAATCGTCCTTCTTATTGAAGTTTATCATCATATGAGAAACTTCCTAGCATCCATTGTCTATTATTAGGGATTGATATAATCCAATTATATCATGAAATATATCATTATAGATTTCCATCCCATGTATATAGACTATATCTCCCATATACATTCTATCTTCATATAATGTATTAAAGTCATAACTTTAACGAAGAAGTATTCTTTTCATTTCCAAAATTAATATATCATATATATTTAAATTTTTTAGGAACATGATTAACTCCCACTAATCTTTTGTAAAACTAGTAAACAAAAGATTCATTTACATCTTTATGAGAAATCAAACGATTTGATCCTTTTTCTCATAAAATGCAAATAGCTCCCACTAACTTGCTAAGATCCATGATGGATGGATCTCTACAACTTACATGTCTTGTGATTTATAGTTTTAGACATATATTATCAAGACTATCTTAATAATGGTTTCGGAAACCCATATTATGTCCAAACATTGAATCACCATTTAGTTGTAGCTAGCAATCTTCGAATTAATTGAAACTAAGACTACGTCAAAAATGGTTCCTTTAAAGTCAACCATTCTCTTTGATTGTAGTCACCTTAAGCTACCAATTAGCTATGAAGGTTTCATTATTTCGAGTCAAATGGTACTTTACCATTTTCTTGAGTATATATCATATATGCACTCATTGTAGTCATAAAGTTCAAAACCATTCAACTGAGACGGTTTATAAATCCTTATCGACTACCTTGGAGCTTGTGGTATAGGAACTAGGTTGTTATATTTGTTGATTACTATCTTGTCTCTCAAAGAACCCATTCTTTGAGTTCTATCTCTCGTTCATTTGCTTTTAGGCAAATCACATTGTAGAATTACAATGAACTACCCAACAAAACAACATTTGTTAGTTGGTTTATAGAAGCGATATCCAAAAGTTATTTTAAGGATATCCTACAAGATTGTTATCAAACAAATATTGCTTATTAGCACACAACCCCAAATCTTTAACATGCTTAAGATTTGTCTTTCTTTTCCAACTACATCTTATGGAGTCATGAAAATATTGGAAGATCTTCTCATTGACAATCATATTGTTTTAGAAGTATATATCCTATATATGGGTAATAGATAACATTTAACGAACTAAATCTTATTCAAGTTCGTTCTTCTCCTAATGGAGAAATACATTATCTTATGATGCTATTTTCCTTGATATCTTTCAAGGAAACTTATCTAAAGTGTTACCTTTCCTTGGATCAAATCTAAGGAGGTAAATACTTTAGATGTCTTACTCATCAACTTACATTACTTGAATTCTTTGAAACATTTTGCAAAGTATTCGGACTTGTGTTTATTCAAAATAAACTATAGTCCAACCGAGAGTGATCTTCGGTGAATGTTATTCAACATGAGTAATATTATGTTTGTGGACAAGTGCCACTAACATTTAAGTGAATTGACCTCAACAACTTTGTGATTCTTTCTTCTTTCCAAAAGAATAAAGATTCGAACATTTCGCCTCTATACAATTTTAACAAGAAGGTATTGGATCCGGATCTAACGATCCAAAGCGTCCATCTATGACCAACTCGTAATTTATGTTTTAAAGGTATCACAACTTTAGTTGGGATTAGTCACTACCTTGCAACCTTTTGGGTTTTAAGCATCATTATTTTCTAAACAGTTAACACTACCGTATTATCTCTACTATAGAGATAATTAATTAGATTACCATAATCCAATCATTGATTAATAAAGAACATTGTTTTGTCAAACAAAACATTTATCCATTTCACATAGTGACGGAATTTAGTTCCTTAAAATTGGAATATAAAGACAATCTATGTTTTTCCAATTTCTTTGGTAGTTTATATGAGGAAGTAAGTACCATCTGCTTTCGCAGAGATCTATATTTGATTCACGTTTCCGAATGTGAAGCACCTTTTCTTCACTCATATATCTTCTACTTCTTATTAGTCACACTTTTACAACGATTTGTAAAACAAAGTTACTAATACGGAATCAAGCATTCAAGTAGAAGAACCAACTGTTTTGAACTATTCAAGAACAATATACAATACCTTCGAAAGGTGTGTTCTTGACACTTGCAAGACATTTCTTGCAAATACCCATTCCAATGTCCATCCTTTCATAAAGAAAGTTTGTTCCCTTGGAGTTATTATCTTCTTCATTTGACTTCTCCTTTGACTACAATAGTCATGGTCCCTAAACTCCCACTATCTCTCTTGAAACCTTTTTCAATTGTGTTATACACATCAAACAATTTGGAGAGCATGTGATTATTGTTCACTACATAGTTTACCATAAACTTAGTGAACCATTAGGATAGGGAAACAAAGGTGAAGTCCTTGCCTAGTTTCCGTCTCGTTAAGTGATTTAATCACTTCAACACTCAATGATTCAAAATCATCATAAGTCCATGTTAATGGACTATTTTTGTCAACCAACCATTATGTTCTAAACATAATTACAAACTTTCAAGAGTTGTACAAGGCAACTCTCAATTCTTCATACAACATTTGTAAGTGAAGAATCATGGCACTTTAAGTGTCCATGTCTTTGTGCTTTCTTCTCAAGTTCCTTGTTCATGTAACAAAGAAACAAGCACTAAGTGTTTGCATTGACTAAGGGTTGTTCAAAGCAACTCTTATTTCTTCATACAACAATTTGTAATTGAAGAATTATGACATTAAAAGTGTTGTCCTCTTTATGATAGACCTATTCTAACATATTCTTCTAATGATACATTATCAATAGGAAGATTGTGAGGATGAGACTACTTAGGTACATTTACAAGCCATTAAAGACAATCTATGGTTTTGTAGTACCAAGTCCGTAAACTAAACGTTTGGCTTTTATTTGTCAAGTGTTGGATAGCGTTTGCAAATATATTGGTAAACAAATACATAACGAATATAAATTGATTGATTTTAAGCCATTTGATTCGGGTCTTTAAATCAAATAGCACCACCCACTATTTTTGGCAAATTCCATATCCCTCATTGGAATTCGAGAGTTTTGGATGAAACTCTTAGTAGGTTATGGGAGACTCACTACTACCAAGCCCACCTCAGAAGAACTCCATATTGGCTAGCAACAATAATAATGAGAGAGTACACTTACTCATTTGCAACAACCTCTTGCAAGTACCCATCTCGTTTGGCCTCTAGAGAATGATGCCTCAGAAGAACTCCATATTGGCACCATTGCACTTAGTTAAGTCATTCCCACCATGCTAGTTCAAGTAGGGGTTCAAGAATGACCTCAGAAGAACTCCATATTGGCCACACTCGTTGCCTACCTTTCACTTCATCATATGTGTATAGGCTTCTCCTGAATGTAAGCACATACTTTGCAACCCCAGAACTGGACGAATACATTGTATGAGTCACAAACGATTGAAGCCCACCACGGTGGAAGGCCACGAAAAAGTGTTCTAAGCACTCTCACGCTTTCAACTTAATATTGGTTTGGTTGAGGGTTTTAGGTCTCATCACATATCAATATACATTTTAATCTCTATTAAAACAATTTTGGTCCTATTACAACTATTGGTCCATATGATTGTTTTAGTTGTACATAATACTCCCACTATGCTTTTAAAACGGTTTTTAAAGCAAGAGTATATGTTACTACTAACATAAACTTTGCATTCATTTTAATGGACTATATAGTTGCCTTAGGGCCTTAGGATGACTATGAACCTTTGTTTAGATTCAACACGAGCCTTGTGTTGAATCTTGGTCTAGGGATGGTGATTGATTTTAGTTACGCGTTTAATCACATTAAGGCGTGTTTTCTTAGGGGCGTTGGACCCAACTACTTCATTTTCATGCATATCGTATAAAGCAAGAAAGAAGTACTTCAAAGTAAAAGAGAGCTTATGCTCTTTACAACATTTGATCAAATCAAATTACAACCAAAATCTAATCTACACATTCCCATGGTTCAAACAAATTTGAAACGCCTTTCACATAGCTCAATTATTTTAGGCTTAGGTTCATAATCATCCTTTAATTAATTAACGCTTTAACTAATTAATTGAATGCAACATTTTCATTTGGTTTTTGTATCCATAAAATTGATTTAAGTGGAGCTAAACAAAATGAAAATCCAATTCTCATTTAAAGAGACAAAACAATTTTGTTCTCATCCTATTTGGGCCATCATGCAATAACCACAACCTTTTGGGCCATATTGCGAAAACATAAACTTTTGGGGTCACTTTGTAAAAACACAAAAGTCACTACTTCATGTAAATACAACTAGAACCCAAAATTTAAATAAATTCAAAACTTCATTAAAGGAGCAAAACAATTTGTCCTTTAGTGTTTTTGGGCCTAAACGTCAAAACGTAAACTTTCGGGTCAAAGTACAAATACACAAAAGTATCAAAACTTTATGTAATTGCATAAAAGCCCCAAAAGTACTCCCTTTGAGGGAGTGGCCGGTTTTGGGGAGTAAAAATAAGTGGTGGGTGTGTTGATTTATTAGTTTTGTCAAAAAACAATCAAGTAGTGCTTTCACCTTTCATAAAAATAATATATGTTTTGATGATTGATTTTTCTTTCATCATTTTTACAAATATTTAACACTTTAAATATATGATAAAACATTTGAAAAAACATATATCATAAACTTTATGAAATAAATCAAAACTTTGAATCAAAACACAAACCTTTGTGTTCTTGGCAAGAACATCAAGAACATATGAAGAACATCCATGAAAACCCATAAGAGCTCCATGAATGTTTTCATGCAATAAAACTCAAATTTTTATCATTCAAAATGAGGCTAACATCCTAGGGTACTTAGGGGTTCCAAAAGTCACCTTAAAACCATTTTAACAAGACAAACATGAACCCAAAAAATCACCCTTTGGATTTGGCCGAAAATTCCCAAAATCATGGCACCAAATTTTAGCTCCAATATTCATGCTCATATGAACTACATCTACAACATTTGAGATGGCAAATTTTCAAACAAAATTTACATTCAAAGAAGCAAGAATAAAGCTTGTAACAATTACAACTTTTAAATCACAAACTTATGAACTACAAAACCCAAAAGGATTCACCAACTACTAGACCTAGGCTCTGATACCACTTGAAGGATTTATTTTGAAAAACATGTTCATTTGAGCAACATCATATAGCATGCAATTAACAATTAAAGGCGGAATCATGCTTGCATGCACTCAAAAACAAAACATTACCATGAAATTCAAAGCCTAGTAGATTGGTGAACCATTAATCAACTCAAAACAAAGTGAGTTGAAATTATTACCTTTGTAGATTCCTCTTTGCATAAGCAAAGGCTAATCACCCAAAGAGATAGGGCCTTCATTCCTTGCTTCTTAGATCCATGGATTTGGATGGAAAAATAGGTTTCTCCAAGTTCCCAAAATAGGGAACCTCTAAGTCTCTTCACCAAGGTTTGATTGTAGAAGAAATGAGTGACCTTGGAGTAGTAGGATTGCTAGATGTACCCTCCAAGGTGTTGGCCTCTTTAGAGAGAAAATGGAGAGACAATTCTCACCAATTTTCCCCCAAAATAAACCCTTTTAATCCTTAATGAATATTTGGCTATAAAGTCATTTATATAGTCACTTCTTTAAGTGACCTAAATAACCAAAACCCTAATTCATCACAATATGGCCGGCCATTTAGGGAGTTTTGGGCTTTAATGAATCTTTATTCATTAAATTGTCATACAACTTAAGTTAATGGGCTTGACGTTCAAAGCCCATTGGGCCTTAAGGTCCAAAACTATCCCGAAGTCATTTAACGAACTTATTCGTTTGATTAATTAACATATTAATTAATCCTTGCCATAAATAAATGATTAAACCATTTAATCATTCTTACTCATTTCCGTTTAATCTTCAATCTCTACCTTTTATGGTGTGCGATCCATTAGGTTCCTTTTAGCGAGGTAGTGGGCGATTAAAACCATTTTACATCGATTGTGAATTGAAACTATTTTCAATTCTCCCTTTAGTGATTACACACGTTTAGGGCTTCCACAAACCATGAGTGACACCTAGCAGCATATCATGGTTACCCAAGCTAATCAGAAGAGGATAGAGAACCTATTCAGTTCGGGATTACAAATGCAATACGGTCTTTCTCTAATCTAATACTCTTGACCACATTGTTTGGTATGATAGTTTATTTACTCATGTCTACTATCCAATGTAAATCGTTTGCTTATATGATTTCCTTGAATGTGATTTGGAACGCATTCCCTAATCTCATTCATACTCTGGCCAGAGATTCCAAATCATATCATAGAGTATTCTCCCTCAACTGTTTGAAGGTTAGAGATCCCTTGTTGCGCATTCACTTGTCTCCATAGCTAAGTGGCTTAACCCCAACGATGCCGTGGACACCCCGAGGGGGTGACTTTGACATAATCAAAGATCAAGGACTTAACCACAAGACAACTGTGATGCCTCAGGTCAAAGGACTACTTTGCATTATCCCAACCATGAGTTCTTATGTGACATGGAATATGAGAACTTTTCGTTGATCACGTTCAGTGTACTCATTCTCTATTGAGCACCTACGTACTTGTCTTGATGTCACACACACCAATGACTCGAGACTAATCACTCTCCCTGAGAGAAGACATAGTACGTACCGATCTTTACGGACTGTCAATGCCCAATTGACAATCCTATGATCATGAACATTTAGGATGTGTCTACGAAAGAATGGTCTCATGAATCTAACTTCATTAGATTACATTCTCCCAATCACATATTCCTTGGACTTTATCGTTTAAGCATATAACATTTATATGAGACGGCTCAAACAATAATGTATGCCCTTTATATGTAAAACTAGATTAGTTTAACATGTGAAATGTCCGTAAAGTATCATCACATGATTGGCTTTAGGGCACATTTCCAACACAAAGTCACTCTATCAGAATGTCAACGGCATAGTTGGGGTTAAGCCACTTAGTCATGAAGGCAAGTGTATGCGCAACAAGGAATCTCTAATCCTTGATAAGAGAGGAAGAATACTCTAAGATATGATTCGGGAATCTTCGGCCGAAGTATCGAGGGTAATAAAGGAAAGCGTTCCTATACGACTCAATTGGATCATATAAGAAGGAATAATCACATTAGGGGTTTGACATGATATATCCATACCCTAATGATGTGATTGAGAGTATTGTATTAGAGAAGGATTGAATTACATTGTAATTCCAACTGACTAGGTTCTCCGAATAAACTTCTACATTAGCTTGGGTAGCTATGACATATGGTTAGATGTCACTCATAGCTTGTGAGTTCTTCTAGATGATTAAATGTAGTCGTCAAAGAAGAAAGGTGAATTAAAATGAAGTTTTAATTCACTAAGTGATTGAATTAAATATGAGCAATTGGATTGATGCCAATCACCTCACTGCCTTGCTAATTAGAACCTAAAAGGTTGTTCACCAATACACTATTGTAGTGAGTAACTAATGGATGATGGAAACAATTAATTGGATTAATTATGTGTTATGATTAATTTAGAAAAGTCTAAAGAAATCATAAAAGCGATAAAGATCGTTTTGGGCTTAAAGAAACGTTCGGGTTTAATTAGGCCCATTGGGCCTAAACCCATTGGGCTTTTATTCAAGCATTGGATGACTTGAAATAATAAAAGCCCAAAGCCCAAAAACAACACAAAGGGGCCGGCCACTTTAGGTGAGGAAAGGTGAGATATTTAGTCAAGTTGTTGACTAGGTTTCTTTTGTCTATATAAAGAACTTTATAGAGATAAAGTTCATTAGGGTTTTTGTGAGTTTTGAACAACAAAAGAGGCAAAAGAAAATAGCTCTCTTGAACCACAAAGGCCGGCCACCATAAGGGGATTTTTACTAACATCTCTTACACCCCTTTGGTTATTCCTTCATCCTTCTCACTACACTAGTGGGTGAGGATCTTTAGAAGTTTCCTACTTTGGGAACTTGAAGAGAACCTAGGAGCACTCATTGTAACAAAGTGGAGGAGGCAAGGAGGGAAACTAGGCTCAAGGATTTCAAGGAGCAAAGGGCTTGGAGGTGGTCCATCCTTGGTCTCAAGTCTAGATCAAGAGGTATAAGACTAACCTTCACTTTGTTCTTGATTCTAAAAATTGTTTTGATGCATTATATATAAACCTATGAACCTTGAAGGGGATTTGCATGACTATAGCTTTGATAATATGTTATAAATGCTTCCGCTGCTTTCGTATATTAAATTTGATTTGTATATGCATGATAGTCATTATGAAATCCCATTCAAGAATCTCATAATTTTCCCTTCAAGTGGTATCAGAGCCAAAGGTTTATGTATAATGTGTCCTTTTGGATTTTATGCATATGGGTATTAATGTTATGTATGACATATTATTGTTTCATTCAAAGTATGTTTATCTTTTATTTTTCAATAGTTGAAAAATGTTAGTCAAAAGTTGAGAAAGATATGTATGCAAAAGATGTTTTGTATGCATGAATGAAAAATGAGTTTAGAACTAGTTTGACAAATTATTTCTTCATTTAAAAGTATGTTTGTCTTTTGTTTTTTCAATGGTTGAAAAAATATAAATCAAGAGTTGAAAAAGATATGCATGTAAAAGTTGTTTTATATGCATGAATGAAGAATAAGTCATGAACAAAATTTGGGGTTTTGTTGCTAAGGGTAGGCACGGTTTTGGGGGTGGTTTTGGGTTGTGTTTGTGTTTTATTGTAAACCACTCACACATCCTTTTAAAGCTAGAAAAAACAGTTCTTGTCACTTTTGTTTTTGGGTTTGAAAAATCACCAAGAATGTACAAATCTTGAAATTGTGTTCATGGTTTTGTTCTTGGTGTTCATAGTTTGGTTTTGGGTGAAAATGTTTTTTGTTGGTTTTCATGCATGGTTTCATGGTTTTAGGTGATGTTCTTACCATCCATAACCATATTAAAACCTTTTAAAACCCTAGACTTGACTAGGAGGATTTCCATCACCCATCTCACCTAAGTTTTAATGGCAAAACCAAGTGACAAGCAAAATTTAATTTTTCTTACATAATGTGGCTTTTAATGCATGTTGTGTAAGATTGTGTAAGAGACCTCCCATCCCCTTAATGTGGCCGGCCTCCCTAGTGGATTTATCCACTTGTGGGGCTATTTTGTAATCTTTGAAAAGTTGATATTTACTTTGAAATATTTACGGTTTTACCCCTAACTTTTCATATTTACATTTAGGCCCCTACTAACTAGAAAGTTAAAATATTTGATTTTAATTTTGTTAGTTGTTTAAACTCATAATTATATTATGCCCATATGCACTAAATCTAAATGTTTATGTTGCATTCCGTTATGATTATTTAAATGTGTTTAAGTAGTTATAAAATGGGTGACTATGGACTTATGCCTTAAACGATAATTGAGCTATGAGATAAGGCGCTAAAATCAAATTGTTTGAACCTTGGGAATGTGTTTTAATTACTGTTTAATTGGACCTTGTCACGTTTGACGTTAATCTTTCTCTCCCCTTTTAGTATATGTAATTTATAGGAATTTGTACAAATCGGTTTGTAATTCTTATTACTTCTTAATCTCTATTTGTTAGTGGATTCCCTCTAGTGCTAGACTAGAGTTTCTTTAACTATTGGTAAAGGAGACATAACTAAAAGTGGGTTTTGACATGAGATTAAAGATTAAAAAGGGTCCAATGCCCTAATTAGCAATGAATGGTTGTCTTTCATTTCTAATGGCTCAATGAAAATGGTTTTAATTGGATTGATAAGCACGTAATTAAATTGACACAATCTCCCCGAGTTTATATTCAACAATGATGGCTCGTTGTTGCAATAACCTAATAAGTCCATGGTCATCCAAGAGCCTAAGATAACTATAAAGTTCAAATTCAAAGGAATGCAAAAACCGTAGTAGTAGTAGTTACTTCCAATATTTGAAAAATTTGTTTTTGATATTGATTTGTTTTTCTTAAAACAAATAGTGGGAGTATCATACGCTACTAAACTATAATGAATACAATTAGTAGTCATATATATCTCCAATATTTTGAAAAATGTTTTGATATTGATTTGTTTTATGAAAACGAATAGTGGGGATATTATATGCTACTAAATTCATTAACTTTGGACTAGTAGTTATAATAGGACAATTTATTTGAATATGATTAAATAAATAAAATTGATGAGACCTTAAAATCCCTCAACCAAACAATATTAAGTTGTAAGCGTAAGAGTGCTTAGAACATTTTTTCGTGGCCTTCCACCGTGGTAGGCTCCAAGCGTTTATGACTTGTACACCGCCTTCACCCTATCATGGGGAAGTGACAAAGTGCATGCTTATATTCCGGAGGAGTTTATTTAAAACATTTGATGAGGTTAAGGTAGGCAACGAGTGTGGCCGACATCGTATCATCGTGAGGTCATGCTTGAACCCCTTCCTAAACCGGCATGGTGGGACAAAACTTAACTAAGAGAAAAGGTGCCAACATCGTATCATCGTGAGGTATTTTTCTCTAGAGGACAAAAAGATGGGTAATCACAAGAGGTTGTTGTGAATGGGTACTTGTACCCTCTCATTATTATTGTTGCTAGCCGACATCGTATCATCGTGAGGTGGGCTTGGTAATAGTGAGCCTCCCGTAACCCACTAGGAGTTTTCTTTGAAATCTCCCGGATTCCATCTTGAGGGATATGGAATTTGCCAAAAATGGTGGGTGGTGTCATTCGGTTTAAAGACCCAAATCGTTTGACTTAATCAACAATAAATCTAATTATTTTATTTGTTTATGTATATAGATATGGTTGGAAGCACACTCTCGAAAATACTCGACAAACATTGCCTAGAGGGGCACAATTTCCCATCATGGTATCGTAATGTCAAGATTCTCCTAACCTTGGAGAAGATTGTTTACGTACTAGACAAGGCTCCACCTCACATACCTCTTGGCCCTGACGCCACTGAGGATGAACGTGCTAAGTATGACAAGCACGTTGTGGATGATACACAAGCCAAGTGCTATCTGTTGGCTTCCATGAATGAGGAGCTACAGAGACAGCACGAGGGCATGGACAGTGCATCTTCCATAATACTCCATCTTACGGAGTTATATGGTGAAGGGACGCGCAACCGTCGCTTTAGCACTGTCTGTGAACTTGTGAAGACCAAAATGGTCAAGGGGGCTCCAGTGCATCAACATGTACTGAAGATGATAGGATTCATTGAACAATTGGAGAACCTTGGTACTCCACTTGACGGGGAATTGGCCCAGGACTTCATATTGGCTTCTCTTTCTGATTCATTCTCGCAGTTCGTAATGAACTACAACATGAATAAGATGGATAGTACTCTCTCCGAGTTACTAAACATGTTAGTAACTGCCGAGAAGACTATGAAGAAAGAGAACGTTGTAGGGACTGCTGCAGTAGCCTACAATAAGCCATCCTCTTCCAAGGCCAAGCCGCAAGGCAAAGGCAAAGGGAAGGAGAAGAAGTCCCCCACTCCTAAGCCGAAAGGAGGAGTGAGGAAAAAGAAGGCAAAGGAGCCCAAAGGGACTTGCCACCACTGTGGAAAGGAGGGGCATTGGAAGAGGAATTGCAGGTTATACCTTGCAACTCTTAAAGACAAGCCACAAGGTATGGTTTATGTTCTTATCTTCAATTCTAAATGTTAGATCTTCTAAATATTTATATTTGATATAAAGTGCTAATCACTTGTATAATTGTATATAGGTGGAGAAGCCAAGTAGAAGAAGAACAAGCAAGAAAATGTGGTGAAGGGTTCGGCCACTATGATTTTTGCTTACTACTTAGGAAGTTTTGTTAGGCATTTAAAGATTGTCTTTAAACTTTCTTATTTTGTTAAGAACTAATTATATGGCTTCATTTGATGGAAGGCCACTATTAGTGCCTAAATGTGTAAAGGCATTTATGTTAGTCTCTAAATGTATAGAGCTAATACCTTTTGTATTAAACATTATGAATGTTTGAACTATCATATTAATGTAATGTGAAGTATGCCTTTTTAATATACTATTTCCTTAAAGTAGTGTTATGAATTGAAAATTGTCTTGTTGTATCCTAGATGAGATACAAAAGTTATATCACTTAATTGTAATGTGATAAACCAAACTTTAGATTTATCAATTATGGATAGATCTCACATGTAGGACATAAAAGGATACAATGAATCTTTAGATTTGGTTCCATTTGTCTACTTATGAGTTCTATATGAATTGACAAAAGTCTAGAGATTCCTTTCTTGAAGAAAAGGAAGATCACATTATAATGATATAAGTAATAAGAAAATTGTTTCTTATATAGTTATCACATGAAACACAATGATCAAGATCACTCTTGATTCAATTAGTAGTTTTGAACAATTAATTGGGCATTCTTAAAATTGTTTTAAAATGTCAATTGTGTTAGTGACTAAACCAAGAAAGAAGTGTCTAAATCTATAAAAGGTTTAAAGACTTTAGTCACTTAAATAACAAGACATTAAACTTAGTGAAGATTGAAACAAATAAGCTTGAAATGTTTCAAAGCTACTACACAATGTCTTCTACCAATATAATCCACTTTTATACATTTTGAATGTATGAAATAATTTCTCATTAAAGTCATGAGAAATAGTGGGAGGTATGAAAATGGATATAAACTTGAATGTGATTGGTTTATAGTTGTCTAAAGAATAATAGTACTTGACTATTATTAAGAGTTTGTAATTTTAAATGTTAAAAGGACTCAAGCTCTTCAAAACATTAAAATTCTATGTTGTGTAACATTTAAAGAATAGTCTTTGAATGGTGGTTTCGTCAACCTAGCATAAAATGGTTATATGTTGGGAGTTGTCCATCATTCTCTTTTATGAGAACATGCTAATAACAAAGCATATGGACAAGTTGATGAAACAAAAGGGAATAAGTTTCAAAATGAGTCACAACATATGGTTTAACAACAAGACAATCCAAATTCAACATCTCATGTAACGATATTGCTCTATGTAGTTTTGATAGAGAATTATATCAACCACCTAGAAGGAATGGTTGAGAATCTATATCCTTAGTAGGAGCCATGCTTCCACTAAAGACTTAGATAATTCTTATATGACTACATTAAAGGTCTTAGTATGACTAAAACTTGTAGTATGGTGTATGACATCGTATAATTAAATGAATAGACTTGATAAAACAAGTCACATATTCAAAAGAAATTACTTTAGAAGGAATTCTTTTGTATGTGATTCGTTTAAATAACTTGTGTTAGCTAGGGTTGTTGATGGTCTCAAAATTGTTGAGACATCATTAATAAGCTAATGGATCTCAATGATTCTCAATGGATCCAAGACAAGTTAGTGGGAGCAATATGCATTCAAATCAAGAAAATATAATTGTTAATTTTGAATGAATGCTAAGTTACAACAAGGCCAGTGGGAGTGATGTCATAATTTGAGCAACAGGATGTGAATAAAGTCTATTTGATAGACTTGATGAAACATAGATGTTACTCGAAAAATGACAAAACATGACACGGTCAATTTTGAAGTATAGACTTGAAATTGGACTTACTGATATAGCAAGGCTATCTTAATAATGTTATATGGGAATTAAATCTCAAATGTTGAAGATTTAAGAAAGCATTTTCCTATGTGATAGGAAATCACTTTCATAACCCTTATAATGAATGTGTCATAAAATCGCAAAAGGGACACATGTGTTGACTTGTGAAGTAGATATCCAAAGGTGAAGAAACCACTGAGTTTATCACTTTAAGATATTACTATATCCCAGGATCAGAACCAAAGCAACTGATAGAGTATTATTGCCTTTAAGAAAGAAACATCAGAGTGGGACTCTGGAAGCGTGCATTCACTTAGGTTGTTAACCAAAGTGAAAATAAGCCATTTTAACAAATGGAACTTCATGATGGATGAAGTACTAATCATATGAATGAATTGTTAGTATTGTACTACAATGGTCTCAAGCTTGGAGCAAAGTTTGTATAAAGTATACAAACGAAATATATGTAGATATATAAGTTTTAGAAACTGCTTCAAAAGGTGTTTTGAATGAAAGGGGTTCTTTTAGAACCCATGATTGAATCCAAACCATAAGGTCGTTAGTAGAGTACTACGACGTAATGGGGCGATAGCTCAAGCCATGGAATCAAGGTCTCATCAAAGTATTCGAACACATTAAATAGACATCATCAAATGTCTTGGAAACATTTGATAAGTAAATCCCTTATAATAAAAGAGATTAATACATAACCAAGTTAACCTACGAGCATAAACTCTCTCGACAAGATGTATAAGATACACTAGTGATTGACTTTAGTGCAAGTGGGAGATTGTTGGAAATATGCCCTGAAAGTCAATCTTTGGAAGAAATCTTTCAGGACAAATGAATCGATGTATGGATGATTCTTATACATCAAATGGCAAAGATACTAATTAGGACTATCTCAATAAACGATATATGTCCTGAATAGTGAATCAATGGACAATGGATCGATTGAAGAAGTAATCTAATGATGTTAGACTACAGAGACCTTCTTCACATAACCATTATGTCCAAAAGGTTCCTGGTCATTGGATTGTCGGAGGGATACTGACAATGCTTAGACCAGTACATGCTGTGTCCGCTTCAATTGGAAGGATGGAAAGTCTCAACCCATTCGTGTTGTGACACTAAGACAAGTATGTAGGTGTTCATTAAGGGAATGAGTTCACTGAATACAATCGAATCAGAGTACTTGCATGGAGGTCTACTCACATGTCAAGCAAGTAACTCAAATGGTTGGAATAATGTAAGTAATCCTTTGACCTGAGGCATCGTCGTTGTCTTGTGGTTAAGTACTTAATCTTTGATTATGTCAAAGTCACTCTATCAGAATGTCAACGGCATAGTTGGGGTTAAGCCACTTAGTCATGAAGGCAAGTGTATGCGCAACAAGGAATCTCTAATCCTTGATAAGAGAGGAAGAATACTCTAAGATATGATTCGGGAATCTTCGGCCGAAGTATCGAGCGTAATAAAGGAAAGCGTTCCTATACGACTCAATTGGATCATATAAGAAGGAATAATCACATTAGGGGTTTGACATGATATATCCATACCCTAATGATGTGATTGAGAGTATTGTATTAGAGAATGATTGAATTACATTGTAATTCCAACTGACTAGGTTCTCCGAATAAACTTCTACAATAGCTTGGGTAGCTATGACATATGGTTAAATGTCACTCATAGCTTGTGAGTTCTTCTAGATGATTAAATGTAGTCGTCAAAGAAGAAAGGTGAATTAAAATGAAGTTTTAATTCACTAAGTGATTGAATTAAATATGAGCAATTGGATTGATGCCAATCACCTCACTGCCTTGCTAATTAGAACCTAAAAGGTTGTTCACCAATACACTATTGTAGTGAGTAACTAATGGATGATGGAAACAATTAATTGGATTAATTATGTGTTGTGATTAATTTAGAAAAGTCTAAAGAAATCATAAAAGCGATAAAGATCGTTTTGGGCTTAAAGAAACGTTCAGGTTTAATTAGGCCCATTGGGCCTAAACCCATTGGGCTTTTATTCAAGCATTGGATGATTTGAAATAATAAAAGCCCAAAGCCCAAAAACAACACAAAGGGGCCGGCCACTTTAGGTGAGGAAAGGTGAGATATTTAGTCAAGTTGTTGACTAGGTTTCTTTTGTCTATATAAAGAACTTTATAGAGATAAAGTTCATTAGGGTTTTTGTGAGTTTTGAACAACAAAAGAGGCAAAAGAAAATAGCTCTCTTGAACCAGAAAGGCCGGCCACCATAAGGGGATTTTTACTAACATCTCTTACACCCCTTTGGTTATTCCTTCATCCTTCTCACTACACTAGTGGGTGAGGATCTTTAGAAGTTTCCTACTTTGGGAACTTGAAGAGAACCTAGGAGCACTCATTGTAACAAAGTGGAGGAGGCAAGGAGGGAAGCTAGGCTCAAGGATTTCAAGGAGCAAAGGGCTTGGAGGTGGTCCATCCTTGGTCTCAAGTCTAGATCAAGAGGTATAAGACTAACCTTCACTTTGTTCTTGATTCTAAAAATTGTTTTGATGCATTATATATAAACCTATGAACCTTGAAGGGGATTTGCATGACTATAGCTTTGATAATATGTTATAAATGCTTCCGCTGCTTTCGTATATTAAATTTGATTTGTATATGCATGATAGTCATTATGAAATCCCATTCAAGAATCTCATAATTTTCCCTTCAGGTTTGTCATTGTTTTTATTGATGATATTCTGGTATACTCTAAGTCGAAAGCAGACCATATTCGACATCTTAACTTGGTGCTAAAGAAATTGAGGGAACATCAGTTGTATGCCAAGTTCAGTAAATGTCAGTTCTGGTTGAATCAAGTGGCATTCTTGGGACATGTAGTATCAGCACAAGGAATTTAAGTTGATCCTCAAAAGATAGCAGCAGTGGAGAATTGGGAACAACCACAAACCGTCACCGAGGTACAGAGTTTTCTTGGTTTAGCAGGTTACTATCGACGGTTTGTTCAAGATTTCTCTATGATTGCTTTACCACTGACGAAGTTAACCAAGAAGGATGTTAAGTTTGTTTGGGATGAGAATTGTGAGCAAAGTTTCCAGCAGCTGAAACATTGCCTCACTCACGCTCCAGTATTGGTACTTCCTGACGATAGTGGTAACTATGAGATTTACAGTGATGCTTCATTGAATGGTTTGGGATGTGTCTTGATGCAGCATAACAGAGTGATCGCCTATGCTTCTCGATAGTTGAAGATTCATGAAAGGAATTATCCTACTCACGATCTTGAGTTGGCAGCCATTGTTTTTGCTCTGAAGATTTGGAGGCATTATCTATATGGCGAGAAATGTAAGATCTTCACCGATCATAAAAGTCTTCAGTATCTTTTCACTCATCATGATTTTAATCTTCGTCAGCGAAGGTGGATGGAGTTGCTAAGTGACTATGACTGCACTATTGAGTATCACCCGAGTCGTGCAAATGTGGTAGCCGATGCACTGAGTAGGAAACCTCAAGGTCGACTTAATGCCTTGTATGCTTATCGTGTTCCTCTTCTTGCAGATTTGAGAGCTACTGGAGTAAAGTTGGAAATAGAAGAGTGAATAGAAGCTTTTCTTGCTAGTTTTCAAGTCAGACCAGTTTTGATTGATCGTGTACTTGAAGCTCAGTTGGTTGATGAGGAGATTCAAGAATTGATTCAGTTGAGAAGTGAAGGGAAAAAGAAATACCTCAGGATTCGGGAGTCAGATGGCATGCTTATGCAAGAGAACAGAATGTATGTGCCGAATAACGAGGAGCTAAAGAAAGAAATTTTGGATGAAGCACATTGTTCAGCTTATGCGATGCACCCAGGAGGAACCAAGATGTATCATACCATTCGCCCATTTTATTATTGGCCAGGTATGAAAAGGGAAATTGCTGAGTACGTAAGTAGATGTATTGTTTGTCAGCAAGTCAAAGCAGAAAGGAAGAAGCCTTTTGGTCGGATGCAACCACTTCCCGTTCCTCAGTGGAAATGGGAAAATATCACTATGGACTTTGTGTATAAGCTTCCTCGTACTCAGAATTGATTTGATGGCGTTTGGGTGATTGTAGATCGGCTTACCAAATCAACACACTTCATTCCTGTGAGGGAAAAGTATCTTCTGAATAAATTGGCTAAGTTGTTCATCACGAAGATTGTAAAGTATCATGGCGTTCCAGTGAATATTATTTCTGATCAAGATCCAAGATTTACTTCTAAGTTTTGGATAGCTTTTCAGGAAGCTCTTGGTACGAAATTACTTTACAGTACTGCTTATCATCCTCAGACAGATGGACAATCAGAGAGGACTATTCAGACGTTGGAGGATATGTTGAGATCTTCAGTGTTGCAGTTTGGTGATTCTTGGCATGATCGCCTGGATTTGATGGAATTTGCCTACAACAATAGTTTTCATTCAAGCATTGGTATGTCACCATTTGAGGCACTTTATGGTAGAGCTTGTCGTACGCCATTGTGTTGGTCAGAGGTGGGTGAAAGAGTGCTAGAGGGCCCAGAGATTGTGGATGAGCCTACTCAAAATGTTCAGGTGATTAAGGCTAACCTAAAAGCGGCCCAAGATCGACAAAAGAGTATAGCAGATAGACATGCTACTGATCGAGTTTATGACGTGGGTAATTTGGTGTTCTTGAAGTTGTCACCTTGGAGAGGTGTAGTACGGTTTGGAAAGAGAGGCAAGCTAAGTCCTAGATATATAGGACCATATGAGATCACTGAGAGGATTGGTGAAGTTGCTTACAGATTGGAGTTGCTTCTGGAGTTATCTAAGGTTCATAATGTATTTCATGTCTCGATGCTTCGACATTATGTTTCAAACCCTTTGCATGTGATTCCTCCTCAACATTTGGAAATTAATCCGGATTTGACGTATGATGAGGAACCAGTCACTATCTTGGATTGGAAAGACAAGGTTCTAAAGAATAAGACGGTGAGTTTGGTGAAAGTATTGTGGAAGAACCACTCAGTAGAAGAAGCTACTTGGGAGACAGAAGATCGAATGAGAGAGATGTATCCGAGGTTATTTTATGAGTATTAAGTGGTTTGATTGGTTGTATGAATTTCGAGGATGAAATTCTATAAGGAGGGAAGATTGTCACAGCCCGTCCCGAGATTTGATTTATCGAGGACGTGAAATGACGGGATTACCCTTAGTGGGTACTAAGGTATGTGTGTGTGACATATAATTGGTTTAAAACATACATTCCTAAATCCCTGGAAATGAATTATGTTTGATTTAATAAAGTGATATGTATGTTTGTGTGGCTAGGGTTGTGAGTTGGACTTGTTTTTTTTTTTGGACGGACCACAAAACACACATTCAGGACAACCCTTTCCTTCCCTCTTCCCCGTGCTATCTCTCTCATCTCCGTTCAGTCTCCCTCTCACTCTCGAAACCGTACGGACACACTCACCCTCGAGCCTACAAGCACGGATCGAAGATTGTGAAGGTACCATCGTGCTCGTGAGGACTATACGAACTCAACCACACCCATTTCAGGTAAGAAATCTTTTGATTTCACGTCGAAATCACAAGCACCGATTTTGGCACTGTTCATGAACTTTGTGTTGGTTGATTTTTAGGACAATCCAAGCTCGTAGTGAGCTTTAGGAGGTTCTCACGAAGCTCGGGGACGTTCGTTTGGAAGTTTTGGACGTCGGGATCACTATGTTCGAGGGTGGCCGATTTTGGGTGAAATTTCCCGACGTGATTTTGAAGGTTTTGGAAGTTTTTAAAGGTATAGATCCCTTCCCCTCTTAATTTAGAGCTCGTAGGTGAAAATTTCATGAAAAATGGTGAAGAATTGAGTGAGAAAGGTCGAGTTGCAGGTTTCCGGCGCCGACGACACTGTGCCGGCGACGCGAGGAAGAAGAAGATGCGCGTGGGGGCGCGTAGGTCCGTGCCACCCACGGCGCGTGGAGGCGCGTGACAAGCCCATAAATTATTTTAAAAATTTGTCGACTTCCGTGACGTCGAGTAGGTCACTGTGGTATATTCATATACCCGATTTGAGCACCGTATGAGAAGTTATTACGAATTGTTGGTTATATGCTTTAAAATAACGTTTTTATAGTTATTTCGCATATAGGTGACACCTATCCCGAGGACGAGCGCATCCAGGGACGTCACGGGGGTTACGACCCTTCGACTTATCAGTGAGTGGGCAGTATTTCTGTTTATACCTATATACTATTGATATGTTTCCCAGAAATTGAGTTTGAACAAAAATACGTTTTCAAATGCCATGCATGCATGATATGAGTTATATGAATTGATAATTGATGCATATATATATGTGAATTGGTGTTATTGACGCACAGGTGAGTATCAGGTGAGTTTATGTTATTCATGTGCATTGTTGATATGTATTATGTTGATAGCTCATAACCTGCAATCATGGTGTTAGTGCTTATATTATTCACCTCGCATCGCACGCTCACCTTGGATCCAAGTAGGTGCATGTTGTACAGACCATAAGAGGGTTCCGACATGTCGTACAGACCATGAGAGGGTTCCGACATGTCGTACAGACCATGAGAGGGTTCCGACTGATAGGTGACCTTAGATTGTGTACACAGATGTTTGATGAGAGAAGCACTAGAGCGTATTATTATTACACCATCCTTATCGTACAGACTACTTTAGGTAGTTCTGATGTATATGCAGTGTAGTGCCGTACAGGTCACCGAGGTGA